>NW_028187367.1:0-243000 GCF_964204655.1 Triturus cristatus
AGTTATCCGTCCATCATTTGTTTGCGTAACACTTTTCGCCCTAAGTGGGATGGGTATGCCCAGACGTGGGTCCCTTGCTCACTGTGCCAGTGGATTAAAGCTAGCCTGACTGAAGAACGGTGACATACCCTGAAACCGGTCCCAGGATTCTTATTTTCGGTCCAGGGAGGACCTGGCTTGGCAGTTCGGTCTGGACTCTTCCCATGAGGCACAGGATCAAGACTGATTTGCATATGGCTGGGTCTAAACTGGGGCAGCATGGTGAGCAAAAAATCGATGGATTTAACCCAGATCTCCTGACTGGGGGTGAATGTATGATTCATTCAGCATTCCGTTCAGCATTTGCTTGCATAACACTTTTCACCCTAAGTGGGATGGGTATGCCCAGACGTGGGTCCCTTGCTCACTGTGCCACTGGATTCAAGCTAGCCTGGCTGAAGAAGGGTGACATACCCTGAAGCCGGTCCCAGGATGCTTGTTTCCGGTCCAGGGAGGACCTGGCTTGGCAGTTCGGTCTGGACTTTTACCATGAGGCACAGGGTCAAGATTGATTTGCATATGGCTGGGTCTAAACTGGGGTGGCATGGTGAGCAAAAAAACGATGGATTTAACCCAGATCTCCTGACTGGGGGTGAATGTATGATTCCTTCAGCATTCCGTCCATCATTTGTTTGCGTAACACTTTTCGCCCAAAGTGGGATGGGTATGCCCAGGCGTGTGTCCCTTGCTCACTGTGCCACTGGATTCAAGCTAGCCTGGCTGAAGAAGGGTAACGTACCCTGAAACCGGTCCCAGGATGCTTGTTTCCGGTCCAGGGAGGACCTGGCTTGGCAGTTAGGTCTGGACTGTTCCCATGAGACACAGGGTCAAGACTGATTTGCATATGGCTGGGTCAAAACTGGGGTGGCATGGTGAGCAAAAAACCAATGGATTTAACCCAGATCACCTGACTAGGGGGTGAATGTATGATTCATTCAGCATTCCGTCCATCATTTGCTTGCGTAACACTTTTCGCCCTAAGTGGGATGGGTATGCCCAGACGTGGGTCCCTTGCCCATTGTGCCACTGGATTCAAGCTAGCCTGGCTGAAGAAGGGTGACATACCCTGAAGCCAGTCCCAGGATGCTTGTTTCTGGTCCAGGGAGGACCTGGCTTGGCAGTTCGGTCTGGACTGTTCCCATGAGGCACAGGGTCAAGACTGATTTGCATATGGCTGGGTCTAAACTGGGGTGGCATGGTGAGCAAAAAAATGATGGATTTAACCCAGATCTCCTGACTGGGGGTGAATGTATGATTCATTCAGCATTCCGTCCATCATTTGTTTGCGTAACACTTTTTGCCCTTAGTGGGATGGGTATGCCCAGACGTGGGTCCCTTGCTCACTGTGCCACTGGATTCAAGCTAGCCTGGCTGAAGAAGGGTGACATACCCTGAAACCCATCCCAGGATGCTTGTTTCCGGTCCAGGGAGGACCTGGCTTGGCAGTTCGATCTGGACTGTTCCCATGAGGCACAGGGTCAAGACTGATTTGCAAATGGCTGGGTCTAAACTGGGGTGGCATGGTGAGCAAAAAATCGATGGATTTAACCCAGATCTCCTGACTGGGGGTGAATGTATGACTCATTAAGCATTCCGTTCAGCATTTGCTTGCATAACACTTTTCGCCCTAAGTGGGATGGGTATGCCCAGACGTGGGTCCCTTGCTCACTGTGCCACTGGATTCAAGCTAGCCTGGCTGAAGAAGGGTGACATACCCTGAAGCCGGTCCCAGGATGCTTGTTTCCGGTCCAGGGAGGACCTGGCTTGGCAGTTAGGTCTGGACTGTTCCCATGAGGCACAGGGTCAAGACTGATTTGCATATGGCTGGGTCTAAACTGGGGTGGCATGGTGAGCAAAAAAAACGATGGATTTAACCCAGATCTCCTGACTGGGGGTGAATGTATGATTCCTTCAGCATTCCGTCCATCATTTGTTTGCGTAACACTTTTCGCCCAAAGTGGGATGGGTATGCCCAGACGTGGGTCCCTTGCTCACTGTGCCACTGGATTCAAGCTAGCCTGGCTGAAGAAGGGTGACATACCCTGAAGCCGGTCCCAGGATGCTTGTTTCCGGTCCAGGGAGGACCTGGCTTGGCAGTTCGGTCTGGACTTTTACCATGAGGCACAGGGTCAAGATTGATTTGCATATGGCTGGGTCTAAACTGGGGTGGCATGGTGAGCAAAAAAACGATGGATTTAACCCAGATCTCCTGACTGGGGGTGAATGTATGATTCCTTCAGCATTCCGTCCATCATTTGTTTGCGTAACACTTTTCGCCCAAAGTGGGATGGGTATGCCCAGGCGTGTGTCCCTTGCTCACTGTGCCACTGGATTCAAGCTAGCCTGGCTGAAGAAGGGTAACGTACCCTGAAACCGGTCCCAGGATGCTTGTTTCCGGTCCAGGGAGGACCTGGCTTGGCAGTTAGGTCTGGACTGTTCCCATGAGACACAGGGTCAAGACTGATTTGCATATGGCTGGGTCAAAACTGGGGTGGCATGGTGAGCAAAAAACCAATGGATTTAACCCAGATCACCTGACTAGGGGGTGAATGTATGATTCATTCAGCATTCCGTCCATCATTTGCTTGCGTAACACTTTTCGCCCTAAGTGGGATGGGTATGCCCAGACGTGGGTCCCTTGCCCATTGTGCCACTGGATTCAAGCTAGCCTGGCTGAAGAAGGGTGACATACCCTGAAGCCAGTCCCAGGATGCTTGTTTCTGGTCCAGGGAGGACCTGGCTTGGCAGTTCGGTCTGGACTGTTCCCATGAGGCACAGGGTCAAGACTGATTTGCATATGGCTGGGTCTAAACTGGGGTGGCATGGTGAGCAAAAAAATGATGGATTTAACCCAGATCTCCTGACTGGGGGTGAATGTATGATTCATTCAGCATTCCGTCCATCATTTGTTTGCGTAACACTTTTTGCCCTTAGTGGGATGGGTATGCCCAGACGAGGGTCCCTTGCTCACTGTGCCACTGGATTCAAGCTAGCCTGGCTGAAGAAGGGTGACATACCCTGAAACCCATCCCAGGATGCTTGTTTCCGGTCCAGGGAGGACCTGGCTTGGCAGTTCGATCTGGACTGTTCCCATGAGGCACAGGGTCAAGACTGATTTGCAAATGGCTGGGTCTAAACTGGGGTGGCATGGTGAGCAAAAAATCGATGGATTTAACCCAGATCTCCTGACTGGGGGTGAATGTATGATTCATTAAGCATTCCGTTCAGCATTTGCTTGCATAACACTTTTCGCCCTAAGTGGGATGGGTATGCCCAGACGTGGGTCCCTTGCTCACTGTGCCACTGGATTCAAGCTAGCCTGGCTGAAGAAGGGTGACATACCCTGAAGCCGGTCCCAGGATGCTTGTTTCCGGTCCAGGGAGGACCTGGCTTGGCAGTTAGGTCTGGACTGTTCCCATGAGGCACAGGGTCAAGACTGATTTGCATATGGCTGGGTCTAAACTGGGGTGGCATGGTGAGCAAAAAAAACGATGGATTTAACCCAGATCTCCTGACTGGGGGTGAATGTATGATTCCTTCAGCATTCCGTCCATCATTTGTTTGCGTAACACTTTTCGCCCAAAGTGGGATGGGTATGCCCAGACGTGGGTCCCTTGCTCACTGTGCCACTGGATTCAAGCTAGCCTGGCTGAAGAAGGGTGACATACCCTGAAGCCGGTCCCAGGATGCTTGTTTCCGGTCCAGGGAGGACCTGGCTTGGCAGTTCGGTCTGGACTTTTCCCATGAGGCACAGGGTCAAGATTGATTTGCATATGGCTGGGTCTAAACTGGGGTGGCATGGTGAGCAAAAAAACGATGGATTTAACCCAGATCTCCTGACTGGGGGTGAATGTATGATTCCTTCAGCATTCCGTCCATCATTTGTTTGCGTAACACTTTTCGCCCAAAGTGGGATGGGTATGCCCAGGCGTGTGTCCCTTGCTCACTGTGCCACTGGATTCAAGCTAGCCTGGCTGAAGAAGGGTAACGTACCCTGAAACCGGTCCCAGGATGCTTGTTTCCGGTCCAGGGAGGACCTGGCTTGGCAGTTAGGTCTGGACTGTTCCCATGAGACACAGGGTCAAGACTGATTTGCATATGGCTGGGTCAAAACTGGGGTGGCATGGTGAGCAAAAAACCAATGGATTTAACCCAGATCACCTGACTAGGGGGTGAATGTATGATTCATTCAGCATTCCGTCCATCATTTGCTTGCGTAACACTTTTCGCCCTAAGTGGGATGGGTATGCCCAGACGTGGGTCCCTTGCCCATTGTGCCACTGGATTCAAGCTAGCCTGGCTGAAGAAGGGTGACATACCCTGAAGCCAGTCCCAGGATGCTTGTTTCTGGTCCAGGGAGGACCTGGCTTGGCAGTTCGGTCTGGACTGTTCCCATGAGGCACAGGGTCAAGACTGATTTGCATATGGCTGGGTCTAAACTGGGGTGGCATGGTGAGCAAAAAAACGATGGATTTAACCCAGATCTCCTGACTGGGGGTGAATGTATGATTCATTCAGCATTCCGTCCATCATTTGTTTGCGTAACACTTTTTGCCCTTAGTGGGATGGGTATGCCCAGACGTGGGTCCCTTGCTCACTGTGCCACTGGATTCAAGCTAGCCTGGCTGAAGAAGGGTGACATACCCTGAAACCCATCCCAGGATGCTTGTTTCCGGTCCAGGGAGGACCTGGCTTGGCAGTTCGATCTGGACTGTTCCCATGAGGCACAGGGTCAAGACTTATTTGCAAATGGCTGGGTCTAAACTGGGGTGGCATGGTGAGCAAAAAATCGATGGATTTAACCCAGATCTCCTGACTGGGGGTGAATGTATGATTCATTAAGCATTCCGTTCAGCATTTGCTTGCATAACACTTTTCGCCCTAAGTGGGATGGGTATGCCCAGACGTGGGTCCCTTGCTCACTGTGCCACTGGATTCAAGCTAGCCTGGCTGAAGAAGGGTGACATACCCTGAAGCCGGTCCCAGGATGCTTGTTTCCGGTCCAGGGAGGACCTGGCTTGGCAGTTCGGTCTGGACTGTTCCCATGAGGCACAGGGTCAAGACTGATTTGCATATGGCTGGGTCTAAACTGGGGTGGCATGGTGAGCAAAAAAAACGATGGATTTAACCCAGATCTCCTGACTGGGGGTGAATGTATGATTCCTTCAGCATTCCGTCCATCATTTGTTTGCGTAACACTTTTCGCCCAAAGTGGGATGGGTATGCCCAGACGTGGGTCCCTTGCTCACTGTGCCACTGGATTCAAGCTAGCCTGGCTGAAGAAGGGTGACATAACCTGAAACCGGTCCCAGGATGCTTGTTTCCGGTCCAGGGAGGACCTGGCTTGGCAGTTCGGTCTGGACTGTTCCCATGAGGCACAGGGTCAAGACTGATTTGCACATGGCTGGGTCTAAACGGGGGTGGCATGGTGAGCAAAAAAACGATGGATTTAACCCAGATCTCCTGACTGGGGGTGAATGTATGATTCCTTCAGCATTCCGTCCATCATTTGTTTGCGTAACACTTTTCGCCCAAAGTGGGATGGGTATGCCCAGGCGTGGGTCCCTTGCTCACTGTGCCACTGGATTCAAGCTAGCCTGGCTGAAGAAGGGTAACGTACCCTGAAACCGGTCCCAGGATGCTTGTTTCCGGTCCAGGGAGGACCTGGCTTGGCAGTTAGGTCTGGACTGTTCCCATGAGACACAGGGTCAAGACTGATTTGCATATGGCTGGGTCAAAACTGGGGTGGCATGGTGAGCAAAAAAACGATGGATTTAACCCAGATCACCTGACTAGGGGGTGAATGTATGATTCATTCAGCATTCCGTCCATCATTTGCTTGCGTAACACTTTTCGCCCTAAGTGGGATGGGTATGCCAGGACGTGGGTCCCTTGCTCGCTGTTCCACTGGATTCAAGCTAGCCTTGCTGAAGAAGGGTGACATACCCTGAAACCGGTCCCAGGATGCTTGTTTCCGGTCCAGCAAGGACCTGGCTTCGCAGTTCGAACTGGACTGTTCCCATGAGGCACAGGGTCAAGACTGATTTGCATATGGCTGGGTCTAAACTGGGGTGGCATGGTGAGCAATAAAACAATGGATTTAACCCAGATCTCCTGACTGGGGGTGAATGTATGATTCCTTCAGCATTCCGTCAATCATTTGTTTGCGTAACACTTTTCGCCCAAAGTGGGATGGGTATGCCCAGACGTGGGTCCCTTGCTCACTGTGCCACTGGATTCAAGCTAGCCTGGCTGAAGAAGGGTGACATACCCTGAAACCGGTCCCAGGATGCTTGTTTCCGGCCCAGGGAGGACCTGGCATGGCAGTTCGGTCTGGACTGTTCCCATGAGGCACAGGGTCAAGACTGATTTGCACATGGCTGGGTCTAAACTGGGGTGGCATGGTGAGCAAAAAAATGATGGATTTAACCCAGTTCTCCTGACTGGGGGTTAATGTATGATTCATTCAGCATTCCGTCCATCATTTGTTTGCGTAACACTTTTCGCCCTAAGTGGGATGGGTATGCCCAGATGTGGGTCCCTTGCTCACTGTGCCACTGGATTCAAGCTAGCCTGGCTGAAGAAGGGTGACATACCCTAAAACCGGTCCCAGGATGCTTGTTTCCGGTCCTGGGAGGACCTGGCTTGGCAGTTCGGTCTGGACTGTTCCCATGAGGCACAGGGTCAAGACTGATTTGCACATGGCTGGGTCTAAACAGGGGTGGCATAGTGAGCAAAAAAACGATGGATTTAACCCAGATCTCCTGATTGGGGGTGAATATATGATTCATTCAGCATTCCGTCCATCATTTGTGTGCGTAACACTTTTTGCCCTAAGTGGGATGGGTATGCCCAGACGTAGGTCCCTTGCTCACTGTGCCAATGGATTTAAGCTAGCCTGGCTGAAGAAGGTTGACATACCGTGAAACCTGTCCCAGGATGCTTGTTTCCGGTCTAGGGAGGACCTGGCTTGGCAGTTCGATCTGGACTGTTCCCATGAGGCACAGGGTCAAGACTGATTCACAAATTGCTGGGTCTAAACTGGGGTGGCATGGTGAGCAAAAAAACGATGGATTTAACCCAGATCTCCTGACTTGGGGTGAATGTATGATTCATTCAGCATTCCGTCCATCATTTGTTTGTGTAACACTTTTCGCCCTAAGTGGGATGGGTATGCCGAAACGTGGGTCCCTTGCTCACTGTGCCACTGGATTCAAGCTAGCCTGGCAGAAGAAGGGTGACATACCCTGAAACCGGTCCCAGGATTCTTATTTCCGGTCCAGGGAGGACCTGGCTTGGCAGTTCGTTCTGGACTTTTCCCATGAGGCACAGGGTCAAGATTGATTTGCATATGGCTGGGTCTAAACTGGGGTGGCATGAAGAGCAAAAAAACAATGGATTTAACCCAGATCTCCTGACTGGGGGTGAATGTATGATTCATTCAGCATTCCATCCATCATTTATATGCGTAACACTTTTTGCCCTAAGTGGAATGGGTATGCCCAGACATGGGTCCCTTGTTCACTGTGCCACTGGATTCAAGCTAGCCCTGCTGAAGAAGGGTGACATACCCTGAAGCCGGTCCCAGGATGCTTGTTTCTGGTCCATGGAGGACCTGGCTTGGCAGTTTGGTCTGGACTGTTCCCATGAGGCACAGGGTCAAGACTGATTTGCATATGGCTGGGTCTAAACTGGGGTGCCATGGTGAGCAAAAAAACGATGGATTTAACCCAGATCTCCTGACTTGGGGTGAATGTATGATTCATTCAGCATTCCGTCCATCATTTGTTTGTGTAACACTTTTCGCCCTAAGTGGGATGGGTATGCCGAAACGTGGGTCCCTTGCTCACTGTGCCACTGGATTCAAGCTAGCCTGGCAGAAGAAGGGTGACATACCCTGAAACCGGTCCCAGGATGCTTGTTTCTGGTCCAGGGAGGACCTGGCTTGGCAGTTCGGTCTGGACTGTTCCCATGAGGCACAGGGTCAAGACTGATTTGCATATGGCTGGGTCTGAATTGGGGTGGCATGGTGAGCAAAAAAACGATGGATTTAACCCAGATCTCCTGACTGGGGGTGAATGTATGATTCATTCAGCATTCCGTTCATCATTTGTTTGCGTAACACTTTTTGCCCTTAGTGGGATGGGTATGCCCAGACGTGGGTCCCTTGCTCACTGTGCCACTGGATTCAAGCTAGCCTGGCTGAAGAAGGGTGACATACCCTGAAACCGGTCCCAGGATTCTTATTTCCGGTCCAGGGAGGACCTGGCTTGGCAGTTCGGTCTGGACTGTTACCATGAGGCACAGGGTCAAGACTGATTTGCATATGGCTGGGTCTAAACTGGGGTGGCATGGTGAGCAAACAAAACGATGGATTTAACCCAGATCTCCTGACTGGGGGTGAATGTATGATTCCTTCAGCATTCCGTCCATCATTTGTTTGCGTAACACTTTTCGCCCAAAGTGGGATGGGTATGCCCAGACGTGGGTCCCTTGCTCACTGTGCCACTGGATTCAAGCTAGCCTGGCTGAAGAAGGGTCACATACCCTAAAACCGGTCCCAGGATGCTTGTTTCCGGTCCAGGGAGGACCTGGCTTGGCAGTTCGGTCTGGACTTTTCCCATGAGGCACAGGGTCAAGACTGATTTGCACATGGCTGGGTCTAAACTGGGGTGGCATAGTGAGCAAAAAAACGATGGATTTAACTCAGATCTCCTGATTGGGGGTGAATGTATGATTCATTCAGCATTCCGTCCATCATTTGTGTGCGTAACACTTTTTGCCCTAAGTGGGATGGGTATGCCCAGACGTAGGTCCCTTGCTCACTGTGCCAATGGATTTAAGCTAGCCTGGCTGAAGAAGGTTGACATACCCTGAAACCTGTCCCAGGATGCTTGTTTCCGGTCTAGGGAGGACCTGGCTTGGCAGTTCGATCTGGACTGTTCCCATGAGGCACAGGGTCAAGACTGATTTACAAATTGCTGGGTCTAAACTGGGGTGGCATGGTGAGCAAAAAAACGATGGATTTAACCCAGATCTCCTGACTGGGGGTAAATGTATTATTCATTCAGCATTCCGTTCACCATTTGCTTGCATAACACTTTTCGCCCTAAGTGGGATGGGTATGCCCAGACACGGGTCACTTGCTCACTGTGCCACTGGATTCAAGCTAGCCTGGCTGAAGAAGGGTAACATACCCTGAAGCCGGTCCCAGGATGCTTGTTTCCGGTCCAGGGAGGACCTGGCTTGGCAGTTCGTTCTGGACTTTTCCCATGAGGCACAGGGTCAAGATTGATTTGCATATGGCTGGGTCTAAACTGGGGTGGCATGAAGAGCAAAAAAACAATGGATTTAACCCAGATCTCCTGACTGGGGGTGAATGTATGATTCATTCAGCATTCCATCCATCATTTATTTGCGTAACACTTTTTGCCCTAAGTGGGATGGGTATGCCCAGACATGGGTCCCTTGCTCACTGTGCCACTGGATTCAAGCTAGCCCTGCTGAAGAAGGGTGACATACCCTGAAGCCGGTCCCAGGATGCTTGTTTCTGGTCCATGGAGGACCTGGCTTGGCAGTTCGGTCTGGACTGTTCCCATGAGGCACAGGGTCAAGACTGATTTGCATATGGCTGGGTCTAAACTGGGGTGCCATGGTGAGCAAAAAAACTATGGATTTAACCCAGATCTCCTGACTTGGGGTGAATGTATGATTCATTCAGCATTCCGTCCATCATTTGTTTGTGTAACACTTTTCGCCCTAAGTGGGATGGGTATGCCGAAACGTGGGTCCCTTGCTCACTGTGCCACTGGATTCAAGCTAGCCTGGCAGAAGAATGGTGACATACCCTGAAACCGGTCCCAGGATGCTTGTTTCTGGTCCAGGGAGGACCTGGCTTGGCAGTTCGGTCTGGACTGTTCCCATGAGGCACAGGGTCAAGACTGATTTGCATATGGCTGGGTCTAAATTGGGGTGGCATGGTGAGCAAAAAAAACGATGGATTTAACCCAGATCTCCTGACTGGGGGTGAATGTATGATTCCTTCAGCATTCCGTCCATCATTTGTTTGCGTAACACTTTTCGCCCTAAGTGGGATGGGTATGCCAGGACGTGGGTCCCTTGCTCGCTGTTCCACTGGATTCAAGCTAGCCTTGCTGAAGAAGGGTGACATACCCTGAAACCGGTCCCAGGATGCTTGTTTCCGGTCCAGCAAGGACCTGGCTTCGCAGTTCGAACTGGACTGTTCCCATGAGGCACAGGGTCAAGACTGATTTGCATATGGCTGGGTCTAAACTGGGGTGGCATGGTGAGCAATAAAACAATGGATTTAACCCAGATCTCCTGACTGGGGGTGAATGTATGATTCCTTCAGCATTCCGTCAATCATTTGTTTGCGTAACACTTTTCGCCCAAAGTGGGATGGGTATGCCCAGACGTGGGTCCCTTGCTCACTGTGCCACTGGATTCAAGCTAGCCTGGCTGAAGAAGGGTGACATACCCTGAAACCGGTCCCACGTTGCTTGTTTCCGGCCCAGGGAGGACCTGGCTTGGCAGTTCGGTCTGGACTGTTCCCATGAGGCACAGGGTCAAGACTGATTTGCACATGGCTGGGTCTAAACTGGGGTGGCATGGTGAGCAAAAAAATGATGGATTTAACCCAGTTCTCCTGACTGGGGGTTAATGTATGATTCATTCAGCATTCCGTCCATCATTTGTTTGCGTAACACTTTTCGCCCTAAGTGGGATGGGTATGCCCAGATGTGGGTCCCTTGCTCACTCTGCCACTGGATTCAAGCTAGCCTGGCTGAAGAAGGGAGACATACCCTGAAACCGGTCCCAGGATGTTTGTTTCCGGCCCAGGGAGGACCTGGCTTGGCAGTTCGGTCTAGACTGTTCCCATGAGGCACAGGGTCAAGACTGATTTGCATATGGCTGAGTCTAAACAGGGGTGGCATGGTGAGCAAAAAAAACATGGATTTAACCCAGATCTCCTGACTGGGGGTGAATGTATGATTCATTCAGCATTCCATCCATCATTTATTTGCGTAACACTTTTTGCCCTAAGTGGGATGGGTATGCCCAGACATGGGTCCCTTGCTCACTGTGCCACTGGATTCAAGCTAGCCCTGCTGAAGAAGGGTGACATACCCTGAAGCCGGTCCCAGGATGCTTGTTTCTGGTCCATGGAGGACCTGGCTTGGCAGTTCGGTCTGGACTGTTCCCATGAGGCACAGGGTCAAGACTGATTTGCATATGGCTGGGTCTAAACTGGGGTGCCATGGTGAGCAAAAAAACGATGGATTTAACCCAGATCTCCTGACTTGGGGTGAATGTATGATTCATTCAGCATTCCGTCCATCATTTGTTTGTGTAACACTTTTCGCCCTAAGTGGGATGGGTATGCCGAAACGTGGGTCCCTTGCTCACTGTGCCACTGGATTCAAGCTAGCCTGGCAGAAGAATGGTGACATACCCTGAAACCGGTCCCAGGATGCTTGTTTCTGGTCCAGGGAGGACCTGGCTTGGCAGTTCGGTCTGGACTGTTCCCATGAGGCACAGGGTCAAGACTGATTTGCATATGGCTGGGTCTAAATTGGGGTGGCATGGTGAGCAAAAAAACCGATGGATTTAACCCAGATCTCCTGACTGGGGGTGAATGTATGATTCCTTCAGCATTCCGTCCATCATTTGTTTGCGTAACACTTTTCGCCCTAAGTGGGATGGGTATGCCAGGACGTGGGTCCCTTGCTCGCTGTTCCACTGGATTCAAGCTAGCCTTGCTGAAGAAGGGTGACATACCCTGAAACCGGTCCCAGGATGCTTGTTTACGGTCCAGCAAGGACCTGGCTTCGCAGTTCGAACTGGACTGTTCCCATGAGGCACAGGGTCAAGACTGATTTGCATATGGCTGGGTCTAAACTGGGGTGGCATGGTGAGCAATAAAACAATGGATTTAACCCAGATCTCCTGACTGGGGGTGAATGTATGATTCCTTCAGCATTCCGTCAATCATTTGTTTGCGTAACACTTTTTGCCCAAAGTGGGATGGGTATGCCCAGACGTGGGTCCCTTGCTCACTGTGCCACTGGATTCAAGCTAGCCTGGCTGAAGAAGGGTGACATACCCTGAAACCGGTCCCAGGATGCTTGTTTCCGGTCCAGGGAGGACCTGGCTTGGCAGTTCGGTCTGGACTGTTCCCATGAGGCACAGGGTCAAGACTGATTTGCATATGGCTGGGTCTAACCTGGGGTGGCATGGTGAGCAAAAAAAACATGGATTTAACCCAGATCTCCTGACTGGGGGTGAATGTATGATTCATTCAGCATTCCGTCCATCATTTGTTTGCGTTACACTTTTCGCCCTATGTGGGATGGGTATGCCCAGACGTAGGTCCCTTGCTCACTCTGCCACTGGATTCAAGCTAGCCTGGCTGAAGAAGGGAGACATACCCTGAAACCGGTCCCAGGATGTTTGTTTCCGGCCCAGGGAGGACCTGGCTTGGCAGTTCGGTCTAGACTGTTCCCATGAGGCACAGGGTCAAGACTGATTTGCATATGGCTGAGTCTAAACAGGGGTGGCATGGTGAGCAAAAAAAACATGGATTTAACCCAGATCTCCTGACTGGGGGTGAATGTATGATTCATTCAGCATTCCGTCCATCATTTGTTTGCGTAACACTTTTTGCCCTTAGTGGGATGGGTATGCCCAGACGTGGGTCCCTTGCTCACTGTGACACTGGATTCAAGCTAGCCTGGCTGAAGAAGGGTGACATACCCTGAAACCCATCCCAGGATGCTTGTTTCCGGTCCAGGGAGGACCTGGCTTGGCAGTTCGATCTGGACTGTTCCCATGAGGCACAGGGTCAAGACTGATTTGCAAATGGCTGGGTCTAAACTGGGGTGGCATGGTGAGCAAAAAATCGATGGATTTAACCCAGATCTCCTGACTGGGGGTGAATGTATGATTCATTAAGCATTCCGTTCAGCATTTGCTTGCATAACACTTTTCGCCCTAAGTGGGATGGGTATGCCCAGACGTGGGTACCTTGCTCACTGTGCCACTGGATTCAAGCTAGCCTGGCTGAAGAAGGGTGACATACCCTGAAGCCGGTCCCAGGATGCTTGTTTCCGGTCCAGGGAGGACCTGGCTTGGCAGTTCGGTCTGGACTTTTCCCATGAGGCACAGGGTCAAGATTGATTTGCATATGGCTGGGTCTAAACTGGGGTGGCATGGTGAGCAAAAAAACGATGGATTTAACCCAGATCTCCTGACTGGGGGTGAATGTATGATTCCTTCAGCATTCCGTCCATCATTTGTTTGCGTAACACTTTTCGCCCAAAGTGGGATGGGTATGCCCAGGCGTGGGTCCCTTGCTCACCGTGCCACTGGATTCAAGCTAGCCTGGCTGAAGAAGGGTAACGTACCCTGAAACCGGTCCCAGGATGCTTGTTTCCGGTCCAGGGAGGACCTGGCTTGGCAGTTAGGTCTGGACTGTTCCCATGAGACACAGGGTCAAGACTGATTTGCATATGGCTGGGTCAAAACTGGGGTGGCATGGTGAGCAAAAAAACGATGGATTTAACCCAGATCACCTGACTAGGGGGTGAATGTATGATTCATTCAGCATTCCGTCCATCATTTGCTTGCGTAACACTTTTCGCCCTAAGTGGGATGGGTATGCCCAGACGTGGGTCCCTTGCCCATTGTGCCACTGGATTCAAGCTAGCCTGGCTGAAGAAGGGTGACATACCCTGAAGCCAGTCCCAGGATGCTTGTTTCTGGTCCAGGGAGGACCTGGCTTGGCAGTTCGGTCTGGACTGTTCCCATGAGGCACAGGGTCAAGACTGATTTGCATATGGCTAGGTCTAAACTGGGGTGTCATGGTGAGCAAAAAAAACGATGGATTTAACCCAGATCTTCTGACTGGGGGTGAATGTATGATTCCTTCAGCATTCCGTCCATCATTTGTTTGCATAACACTTTTCGCCCAAAGTGGGATGGGTATGCCCAGACGTGGGTCCCTTGCTCACTGTGCCACTGGATTCAAGCTAGCCTGGCTGAAGAAGGGTGACATACCCTGAAACCGGTCCCAGGATGCTTGTTTGCGGTCCAGGGAGGACCTGGCTTGGCAGTTCGGTCTGGACTGTTCCCATGAGGCACAGGGTCAAGACTGATTTGCACATGGCTGGGTCTAAACTGGGGTGGCATGGTGAGCAAAAAAATGATGGATTTAACCCAGTTCTCCTGACTGGGGGTTAATGTATGATTCATTCAGTTATCCGTCCATCATTTGTTTGCGTAACACTTTTCGCCCTAAGTGGGATGGGTATGCCCAGACGTGGGTCCCTTGCTCACTGTGCCAGTGGATTAAAGCTAGCCTGACTGAAGAACGGTGACATACCCTGAAACCGGTCCCAGGATTCTTATTTTCGGTCCAGGGAGGACCTGGCTTGGCAGTTCGGTCTGGACTGTTCCCATGAGGCACAGGATCAAGACTGATTTGCATATGGCTGGGTCTAAACTGGGGCAGCATGGTGAGCAAAAAAATCGATGGATTTAACCCAGATCTCCTGACTGGGGGTGAATGTATGATTCATTCAGCATTCCGTTCAGCATTTGCTTGCATAACACTTTTCGCCCTAAGTGGGATGGGTATGCCCAGACGTGGGTCCCTTGCTCACTGTGCCACTGGATTCAAGCTAGCCTGGCTGAAGAAGGGTGACATACCCTGAAGCCGGTCCCAGGATGCTTGTTTCCGGTCCAGGGAGGACCTGGCTTGGCAGTTCGGTCTGGACTTTTCCCATGAGGCACAGGGTCAAGATTGATTTGCATATGGCTGGGTCTAAACTGGGGTGGCATGGTGAGCAAAAAAACGATGGATTTAACCCAGATCTCCTGACTGGGGGTGAATGTATGATTCCTTCAGCATTCCGTCCATCATTTGTTTGCGTAACACTTTTCGCCCAAAGTGGGATGGGTATGCCCAGGCGTGTGTCCCTTGCTCACTGTGCCACTGGATTCAAGCTAGCCTGGCTGAAGAATTGCAATGTACCCTGAAACCGGTCCCAGGATGCTTGTTTCCGGTCCAGGGAGGACCTGGCTTGGCAGTTAGGTCTGGACTGTTCCCATGAGACACAGGGTCAAGACTGATTTGCATATGGCTGGGTCAAAACTGGGGTGGCATGGTGAGCAAAAAACCAATGGATTTAACCCAGATCACCTGACTAGGGGGTGAATGTATGATTCATTCAGCATTCCGTCCATCATTTGCTTGCGTAACACTTTTCGCCCTAAGTGGGATGGGTATGCCCAGACGTGGGTCCCTTGCCCATTGTGCCACTGGATTCAAGCTAGCCTGGCTGAAGAAGGGTGACATACCCTGAAGCCCGTCCCAGGATGCTTGTTTCTGGTCCAGGGAGGACCTGGCTTGGCAGTTCGGTCTGGACTGTTCCCATGAGGCACAGGGTCAAGACTGATTTGCATATGGCTGGGTCTAAACTGGGGTGGCATGGTGAGCAAAAAAACGATGGATTTAACCCAGATCTCCTGACTGGGGGTGAATGTATGATTCATTCAGCATTCCGTCCATCATTTGTTTGCGTAACACTTTTTGCCCTTAGTGGGATGGGTATGCCCAGACGTGGGTCCCTTGCTCACTGTGCCACTGGATTCAAGCTAGCCTGGCTGAAGAAGGGTGACATACCCTGAAACCCATCCCAGGATGCTTGTTTCCGGTCCAGGGAGGACCTGGCTTGGCAGTTAGGTCTGGACTGTTCCCATGAGGCACAGGGTCAAGACTGATTTGCATATGGCTGGGTCTAAACTGGGGTGGCATGGTGAGCAAAAAAACGATGGATTTAACCCAGATCTCCTGACTGGGGGTGAATGTATGATTCCTTCAGCATTCCGTCCATCATTTGTTTGCGTAACACTTTTCGCCCAAAGTGGGATGGGTATGCCCAGACGTGGGTCCCTTGCTCACTGTGCCACTGGATTCAAGCTAGCCTGGCTGAAGAAGGGTGACATACCCTGAAACCGGTCCCAGGATGCTTGTTTCCGGTCCAGGGAGGACCTGGCTTGGCAGTTCGGTCTGGACTGTTCCCATGAGGCACAGGGTCAAGACTGATTTGCACATGGCTGGGTCTAAACTGGGGTGGCATGGTGAGCAAAAAAATGATGGATTTAACCCAGTTCTCCTGACTGGGGGTTAATGTATGATTCATTCAGTTATCTGTCCATCATTTGTTTGCGTAACACTTTTGCCCTAAGTGGGATGGGTATGCCCAGACGTGGGTCCCTTGCTCACTGTGCCAGTGGATTAAAGCTAGCCTGACTGAAGAACGGTGACATACCCTGAAACCGGTCCCAGGATTCTTATTTCCGGTCCAGGGAGGACCTGGCTTGGCAGTTCGATCTGGACTGTTCCCATGAGGCACAGGGTCAAGACTGATTTGCAAATGGCTGGGTCTAAACTGGGGTGGCATGGTGAGCAAAAAATCGATGGATTTAACCCAGATCTCCTGACTGGGGGTGAATGTATGATTCATTCAGCATTCCGTTCAGCATTTGCTTGCATAACACTTTTCGCCCTAAGTGGGATGGGTATGCCCAGACGTGGGTCCCTTGCTCACTGTGCCACTGGATTCAAGCTAGCCTGGCTGAAGAAGGGTGACATACCCTGAAGCCGGTCCCAGGATGCTTGTTTCCGGTCCAGGGAGGACCTGGCTTGGCAGTTCGGTCTGGAATTTTCCCATGAGGCACAGGGTCAAGATTGATTTGCATATGGCTGGGTCTAAACTGGGGTGGCATGGTGAGCAAAAAAACGATGGATTTAACCCAGATCTCCTGACTGGGGGTGAATGTATGATTCCTTCAGCATTCCGTCCATCATTTGTTTGCGTAACACTTTTCGCCCAAAGTGGGATGGGTATGCCCAGGCGTGGGTCCCTTGCTCACTGTGCCACTGGATTCAAGCTAGCCTGGCTGAAGAAGGGTAACGTACCCTGAAACCGGTCCCAGGATGCTTGTTTCTGGTCCAGGGAGGACCTGGCTTGGCAGTTCGGTATGGACTCTTCCCATAAGGCACAGGATCAAGACTGATTTGCATATGGCTGGGTCTAAACTGGGTTGGCATGGTGAGCAAAACAACGATGGATTTAACCCAGATCTCCTGACTGGGGGTGAATGTATGATTCATTCAGCATTCCGTCCATCATTTGTTTGCGTAACACTTTTCGCCCTAAGTAGGATGGGTATGCCCAGACGTGGGTCCCTTGCTCACTGTGCCACTGGATTCAAGCTAGCCTGGCTGAAGAAGGGTGACATACCCTGAAAACGGTCCCAGGATGCTTGTTTCCGGTCCAGGGAGGACCTGGCTTGGCAGTTCGGTCTGGACTGTTCCCATGAGGCACAGGGTCAAGACTGATTTGCATATGGCTGGGTCTAAACTGGGGTGGCATGGTGAGCAAAAAAAACATGGATTTAACCCAGATCTCCTGACTGGGGGTGAATGTATGATTCATTCAGCATTCCGTCCATCATTTGTTTGCGTTACACTTTTCGCCTTATGTAGGATGGGTATGACCAGATGTAGGTCCCTTGCTCACTGTGCCACTGGATTCAAGCTAGCCTGGCTGAAGAAGGGTGACATACCCTGAAACCGGTCCCAGGATGTTTGTTTCCGGCCCAGGGAGGACCTGGCTTGGCAGTTCGGTCTGGACTGTTCCCATGAGGCACAGGGTCAAGACTGATTTGCATATGGCTGGGTCTAAACTGGGGTGGCATGGTGAGCAAATAAACGATGGATTTAACCCAGATCATCTGACTGGGGGTGAATGTATGATTCATTCAGCATTCCGTCCATCATTTGTTTGCGTAACACTTTTTGCCCTTAGTGGGATGGGTATGCCCAGACGTGGGTCCCTTGCTCACTGTGCCACTGGATTCAAGCTAGCCTGGCTGAAGAAGGCCCTAAAACCCATCCCAGGATGCTTGTTTCCGGTCCAGGGATGACCTGGCTTGGCAGTTCGATCTGGACTGTTCCCATGAGGCACAGGGTCATGACTGATTTGCAAATGGCTGGGTCTAAACTGGGGTGGCATGGTGAGCAAAAAATCGATGGATTTAACCCAGATCTCCTGACTGGGGGTGAATGTATGATTCCTTCAGCATTCCGTCCATCATTTGTTTGCATAACACTTTTCGCCCTAAGTGGGATGGGTATGCCCAGACGTGGGTCCCTTGCTCACTGTGCCACTGGATTCAAGCTAGCCTGGCTGAAGAAGGGTGACATACCCTGAAGCCGGTCCCAGGATGCTTGTTTCCGGTCCAGGGAGGACCTGGCTTGGCAGTTCAGTCTGGACTTTTCCCATGAGGCACAGGGTCAAGATTGATTTGCATATGGCTGGGTCTAAACTAGGGTGGCATGGTGAGCAAAAAAACGATGGATTTAACCCAGATCTCCTGACTGGGGGTGAATGTATGATTCCTTCAGCATTCCGTCCATCATTTGTTTGCGTAACACTTTTCGCCCAAAGTGGGATGGGTATGCCCAGACGTGGGTCCCTTGCTCACTGTGCCACTGGATTCAAGCTAGCCTGGCTGAAGAAGGGTGACATACCCTGAAACCGGTCCCAGGATACTTGTTTCCGGTCCAGGGAGGACCTGGCTTGGCAGTTCGGTCTGGACTGTTCCCATGAGGCAAAGGGTCAAGACTGATTTGCACATGGCTGGGTCTAAACTGGGGTGGCATGGTGAGCAAAAAAATGATGGATTTAACCCAGTTCTCCTGACTCGGGGTTAATGTATGATTCATTCAGTTATCCGTCCATCATTTGTTTGCGTAACACTTTTGCCCTAAGTGGGATGGGTATGCCCAGACGTGGGTCCCTTGCTCACTGTGCCAGTGGATTAAAGCTAGCCTGACTGAAGAACGGTGACATACCCTGAAACCGGTCCCAGGATTCTTATTTCCGGTCCAGGGAGGACCTGGCTTGGCAGTTCGATCTGGACTGTTCCCATGAGGCACAGAGTCAAGACTGATTTGCAAATGGCTGGGTCTAAACTGGGGTGGCATGGTGAGCAAAAAATCGATGGATTTAACCCAGATCTCCTGACTGGGGGTGAATGTATGATTCATTCAGCATTCCGTTCAGCATTTGCTTGCATAACACTTTTCGCCCTAAGTGGGATGGGTATGCCCAGACGTGGGTCCCTTGCTCACTGTGCCACTGGATTCAAGCTAGCCTGGCTGAAGAAGGGTGACATACCCTGAAGCCGGTCCCAGGATGCTTGTTTCCGGTCCAGGGAGGACCTGGCTTGGCAGTTCGGTCTGGACTTTTCCCATGAGGCACAGGGTCAAGATTGATTTGCATATGGCTGGGTCTAAACTGGGGTGGCATGGTGAGCAAAAAAACGATGGATTTAACCCAGATCTCCTGACTGGGGGTGAATGTATGATTCCTTCAGCATTCCGTCCATCATTTGTTTGCGTAACACTTTTCGCCCAAAGTGGGATGGGTATGCCCAGGCGTGGGTCCCTTGCTCACTGTGCCACTGGATTCAAGCTAGCCTGGCTGAAGAAGGGTAACGTACCCTGAAACCGGTCCCAGGATGCTTGTTTCCGGTCCAGGGAGGACCTGGCTTGGCAGTTAGGTCTGGACTGTTCCCATGAGACACAGGGTCAAGACTGATTTGCATATGGCTGGGTCAAAACTGGGGTGGCATGGTGAGCAAAAAAACGATGGATTTAACCCAGATCACCTGACTAGGGGGTGAATGTATGATTCATTCAGCATTCCGTCCATCATTTGCTTGCGTAACACATTTCGCCCTAAGTGGGATGGGTATGCCCAGACGTGGGTCCCTTGCCCATTGTGCCACTGGATTCAAGCTAGCCTGGCTGAAGAAGGGTGACATACCCTGAAGCCAGTCCCAGGATGCTTGTTTCTGGTCCAGGGAGGACCTGGCTTGGAAGTTCGGTCTGGACTGTTCCCATGAGGCACAGGGTCAAGACTGATTTGCATATGGCTGGGTCTAAACTGGGGTGGCATGGTGAGCAAAAAAACGATGGATTTAACCCAGATCTCCTGACTGGGGGTGAATGTATGATTCATTCAGCATTCCGTCCATCATTTGTTTGCGTAACACTTTTTGCCCTTAGTGGGATGGGTATGCCCAGACGTGGGTCCCTTGCTCACTGTGCCACTGGATTCAAGCTAGCCTGGCTGAAGAAGGGTGACATACCCTGAAACCTGTCCCAGGATTCTTATTTCCGGTCCAGGGAGGACCTGGCTTGGCAGTTCGGTATGGACTCTTCCCATGAGGCACAGGATCAAGACTGATTTGCATATGGCTGGGTCTAAACTGGGTTGGCATGGTGAGCAAAACAACGATGGATTTAACCCAGATCTCTTGACTGGGGGTGAATGTATGATTCATTCAGCATTCCGTCCATCATTTGTTTGCGTAACACTTTTCGCCCTAAGTAGGATGGGTATGCCCAGACGTGGGTCCCTTGCTCACTGTGCCACTGGATTCAAGCTAGCCTGGCTGAAGAAGGGTGACATACCCTGAAACCGGTCCCAGGATGCTTGTTTCCGGTCCAGGGAGGACCTGGCTTGGCAGTTCGGTCTGGACTGTTCCCATGAGGCACAGGGTCAAGACTGATTTGCATATGGCTGGGTCTAAACTGGGGTGGCATGGTGAGCAAAAAAACCATGGATTTAACCCAGATCTCCTGACTGGGGGTGAATGTATGATTCATTCAGCATTCCGTCCAACATTTGTTTGCGTTACACTTTTCGCCCTATGTAGGATGGGTATGCCCAGATGTAGGTCCCTTGCTCACTGTGCCACTGGATTCAAGCTAGCCTGGCTGAAGAAGGGTGACATACCCTGAAACCGGTCCCAGGATGTTTGTTTCCGGCCCAGGGAGGACCTGGCTTGGCAGTTCAGTCTGGACTGTTCCCATGAGGCACAGGGTCAAGACTGATTTGCATATGGCTGGGTCTAAACTGGGGTGGCATGGTGAGCAAAAAAACGATGGATTTAACCCAGATCTCCTGACTGGGGGTGAATGTATGATTCATTCAGCATTCCGTCCATCATTTGTTTGCGTAACACTTTTTGCCCTTAGTGGGATGGGTATGCCCAGACGTGGGTCCCTTGCTCACTGTGCCACTGGATTCAAGCTAGCCTGGCTGAAGAAGGCCCTAAAACCCATCCCAGGATGCTTGTTTCCGGTCCAGGGAGGACCTGGCTTGGCAGTTCGATCTGGACTGTTCCCATGAGGCACAGGGTCATGACTGATTTGCCAATGGCTGGGTCTAAACTGGGGTGGCATGGTGAGCAAAAAATCGATGGATTTAACCCAGATCTCCTGACTGGGGGTGAATGTATGATTCCTTCAGCATTCCGCCCATCATTTGTTTGCATAACACTTTTCGCCCTAAGTGGGATGGGTATGCCCAGACGTGGGTCCCTTGCTCACTGTGCCACTGGATTCAAGCTAGCCTGGCTGAAGAAGGGTGACATACCCTGAAGCCGGTCCCAGGATGCTTGTTTCCGGTCCAGGGAGGACCTGGCTTGGCAGTTCAGTCTGGACTTTTCCCATGAGGCACAGGGTCAAGATTGATTTGCATATGGCTGGGTCTAAACTGGGGTGGCATGGTGAGCAAAAAAACGATGGATTTAAACCAGTTTTCCTGACTGGGGGTGAATGTATGATTCCTTCAGCATTCCGTCCATCATTTGTTTGCATAACACTTTTCGCCCTAAGTGGGATGGGTATGCCCAGACGTGGGTCCCTTGCTCACTGTGCCACTGGATTCAAGCTAGCCTGGCTGAAGAAGGGTGACATACCCTGAAACCGGTCCGAGGATGCTTGTTTCCGGTCCAGGGAGGACCTGGCTTTGCAGTTCGGTCTGGACTGTTCCCATGAGGCACAGGGTCAAGACTGATTTGCATATGGCTGGGTCTTAACTGGGGTGGCATGGTGAGCAATAAAAAGATGGATTTAACCCAGATCTCCTGACTGGGGGTGAATGTATGATTCATTCAGTTATCCGTCCATCATTTGTTTGCGTAACACTTTTCGCCCTAAGTGGGATGGGTATGCCCAGACGTGGGTCCCTTGCTCACTGTGCCACTGGATTAAAGCTAGCCTGACTGAAGAACGGTGACATACCCTGAAACCGGTCCGAGGATGCTTGTTTCCGGTCCAGGGAGGACCTGGCTTTGCAGTTCGGTCTGGACTGTTCCCATGAGGCACAGGGTCAAGACTGATTTGCATATGGCTGGGTCTTAACTGGGGTGGCATGGTGAGCAATAAAAAGATGGATTTAACCCAGATCTCCTGACTGGGGGTGAATGTATGATTCATTCAGTTATCCGTCCATCATTTGTTTGCGTAACACTTTTCGCCCTATGTAGGATGGGTATGCCCAGACGTAGGTCCCTTGCTCACTGTGCCACTGGATTCAAGCTAGCCTGGCTGAAGAAGGGTGACATACCCTGAAACCGGTCCCAGGATGTTTGTTTCCGGCCCAGGGAGGACCTGGCTTGGCAGTTCGGTCTGGACTGTTCCCATGAGGCACAGGGTCAAGACTGATTTGCATATGGCTGGGTCTAAACTGAGGTGGCATTGTGAGCAAAAAAAGATGGATTTAACCCAGATCTCCTGACTGGGGTGAATGTATGATTCATTCAGCATTCCGTCAATCATTTGTTTGCGTTACACTTTTCGCCCTATGTGGGATGGGTATGCCCAGACGTGGGTCACTTGCTCACTGTGCAACTGGATTCAAGCTAGCCTGGCTGAAGAAGGGTGACATACCCTGAAACCTGTCCCAGGATGCTTGTTTCCGGCCCATTGAGGACCTGGCTCGGCAGTTCGGTCTGGACTGTTCCCATGAGGCACAGGGTCAAGACAGATTTGCATATGGTTGGGTCTAAACTGGGGTGGCATGGTGAGCAAAAAAACGATGGATTTAACCCAGATCTCCTGACTGGGGGTGAATGTATGATTCATTCAGCATTCCGTCCATCATTTGTTTGCGTAACACTTTTCGCCCTAAGTAGGATGGGATGCCCAGACGTGGGTCCCTTGCTCACTGTGCCACTGGATTCAAGCTAGCCTGGCTGAAGAAGGGTGACATACACTGAAACCGGTGCCAGGATGCTTGTTTCCGGTCCAGGGAGGACCTGGCTTGGCAGTTCGGTCTGGACTGTTCCCATGAGGCACAGGCTCAAGACTGATTTGCATATGGCTGGGTCTAAACTCGAGTGGCATGGTGAGCAAAAATATGATGGATTTAACCCAGATCTCCAGACTGGGGGTGAATGTATGATTGATTCAGCATTCTGTCCATCATTTGTTTGCATAACACTTTTCGCCCTAAGCGGAATGGGTATGCCCAGACGTGGGTCCCTTGCTCACTGTGCCACTGGATTCAAGCTAGCCTGGCAGAAGAGTGGTGAAATACCCTGAAACCGGTCCCAGGATGCTTGTTTCCGGTCCAGGGAGGACCTGGCTTGGCAGTTCGGTCTGGACTGTTCCCATGAGGCACAGGGTCAAGACTGATTTGCATATGGCTGGGTCTAAACTTGGGTGGCATGGTGAGCAAAAAAACAATGGATTTATCCCAGATCTCCTGACTGGTGGTGAATGTATGATTCATTTAGCATTCCGTCCATCATTTGTTTGCGTAACACTTTTTGCCCTAAGTGGGATGGGTATGCCCAGACGTGGGTCCCTTGCTCACTGTGCCACTGGATTCAAGCTAGCCTGGCTGAAGAAGGGTGACATACCCTGAAGCCGGTCCCAGGATGCTTGTTTCCGGTCCAGGGAGGACCTGGCTTGGCAGTTCGGTCTGGACTTTTCCCATGAGGCACAGGATCAAGATTGATTTGCATATGGCTGGGTCTAATCTGGGGTGGCATGGTGAGCAAAAAAACGATGGATTTAACCCAGATCTCCTGACTGGGGGTGAATGTATGATTCCTTCAGCATTCCGTCCATCATTTGTTTGCATAACACTTTTCGCCCAAAGTGGGATGGGTATGCCCAGGCGTGGGTCCCTTGCTCACCGTGCCACTGGATTCAAGCTAGCCTGGCTGAAGAAGGGTAACGTACCCTGAAACCGGTCCCAGGATGCTTGTTTCCGGTCCAGGGAGGACCTGGCTTGGCAGTTAGGTCTGGACTGTTCCCATGAGACACAGGGTCAAGACTGATTTGCATATGGCTGGGTCAAAACTGGGATGGCATTGTGAGCAAAAAAACGATACATTTAACCCAGATCACCTGATTAGGGGGTGGATGTATGATTCATTCAGCATTCCGTCCATCATTTGCTTGCGTAACACTTTTCGCCCTAAGTGAGATGGGTATGCCCAGACGTGGGTCCCTTGCCCATTGTGCCACTGGATTCAAGCTAGCCTGGCTGAAGAAGGGTGACATACCCTGAAGCCAGTCCCAGGATGCTTGTTTCTGGTCCAGGGAGGACCTGGCTTGGCAGTTAGGTCTGGACTGTTCCCATGAGACACAGGGTCAAGACTGATTTGCATATGGCTGGGTCAAAACTGGGATGGCATTGTGAGCAAAAAAACGATACATTTAACCCAGATCACCTGACTAGGGGGTGGATGTATGATTCATTCAGCATTCCGTCCATCATTTGCTTGCGTAACACTTTTCGCCCTAAGTGAGATGGGTATGCCCAGACGTGGGTCCCTTGCCCATTGTGCCACTGTATTCAAGCTAGCCTGGCTGAAGAAGGGTGACATACCCTGAAGCCAGTCCCAGGATGCTTGTTTCTGGTCCAGGGAGGACCTGGCTTGGCAGTTCGGTCTGGACTGTTACCATGAGGCACAGGGTCAAGACTGATTTGCATATGGCTGGGTCTAAACTGGGGTGGCATGGTGAGCAAAAAAAACGATGGATTTAACCCAGATCTCCTGACTGGGGGTGAATGTATGATTCCTTCAGCATTCCGTCCATCATTTGTTTGCGTAACACTTTTCGCCCAAAGTGGGATGGGTATGCCCAGACGTGGGTCCCTTGCTCACTGTGCCACTGGATTCAAGCTAGCCTGGCTGAAGAAGGGTGACATACCCTGAAACCGGTCCCAGGATGCTTGTTTCCGGTACAGGGAGGACCTGGCTTGGCAGTTCGGTCTGGACTGTTCCCATGAGGCACAGGGTCAAGACTGATTTGCACATGGCTGGGTCTAAACTGGGGTGGCATAGTGAGCAAAAAAACGATGGATTTAACCCAGATCTCCTGATTGGGGGTGAATGTATGATTCATTCAGCATTCCGTCCATCATTTGTGTGCGTAACACTTTTTGCCCTAAGTGGGATGGGTATGCCCAGACGTAGGTCCCTTGCTCACTGTGCCAATGGATTTAAGCTAGCCTGGCTGAAGAAGGTTGACATACCCTGAAACCTGTCCCAGGATGCTTGTTTCCGGTCTAGGGAGGACCTGGCTTGGCAGTTCGATCTGGACTGTTCCCATGAGGCACAGGGTCAAGACTGATTTACAAATTGCTGGGTCTAAACTGGGGTGGCATGGTGAGCAAAAAAACGATGGATTTAACCCAGATCTCCTGACTGGGGTAAATGTATTATTCATTCAGCATTCCGTTCACCATTTGCTTGCATAACACTTTTCGCCCTAAGTGGGATGGGTATGCCCAGACACGGGTCCCTTGCTCACTGTGCCACTGGATTCAAGCTAGCCTGGCTGAAGAAGGGTAACATACCCTGAAGCCGGTCCCAGGATGCTTGTTTCCGGTCCAGGGAGGACCTGGCTTGGCAGTTCGTTCTGGACTTTTCCCATGAGGCACAGGGTCAAGATTGATTTGCATATGGCTGGGTCTAAACTGGGGTGGCATGAAGAGCAAAAAAACAATGGATTTAACCCAGATCTCCTGACTGGGGGTGAATGTATGAATCATTCAGCATTCCATCCATCATTTATTTGCGTAACACTTTTTGCCCTAAGTGGGATGGGTATGCCCAGACATGGGTCCCTTGCTCACTGTGCCACTGGATTCAAGCTAGCCCTGCTGAAGAAGGGTGACATACCCTGAAGCCGGTCCCAGGATGCTTGTTTCTGGTCCATGGAGGACCTGGCTTGGCAGTTCGGTCTGGACTGTTCCCATGAGGCACAGGGTCAAGACTGATTTGCATATGGCTGGGTCTAAACTGGGGTGCCATGGTGAGCAAAAAAACGATGGATTTAACCCAGATCTCCTGACTTGGGGTGAATGTATGATTCATTCAGCATTCCGTCCATCATTTGTTTGTGTAACACTTTTCGCCCTAAGTGGGATGGGTATGCCGAAACGTGGGTCCCTTGCTCACTGTGCCACTGGATTCAAGCTAGCCTGGCAGAAGAAGGGTGACATACCCTGAAACCGGTCCCAGGATTCTTGTTTCTGGTCCAGGGAGGACCTGGCTTGGCAGTTCGGTCTGGACTGTTCCCATGAGGCACAGTGTCAAGACTGATTTGCATATGGCTGGGTCGAAATTGGGGTGGCATGGTGAGCAAAAAAACCGATGGATTTAACCCAGATCTCCTGACTGGGGGTGAATGTATGATTCCTTCAGCATTCCGTCCATCATTTGTTTGCGTAACACTTTTCGCCCTAAGTGGGATGGGTATGCCAGGACGTGGGTCCCTTGCTCGCTGATCCACTGGATTCAAGCTAGCCTGGCTGAAGAAGGGTGACATACCCTAAAACCGGTCCCAGGATGCTTGTTTCCGGTCCAGCAAGGACCTGGCTTCGCAGTTCGAACTGGACTGCTCCCATGAGGCACAGGGTCAAGACTGATTTGCATATGGCTGGGTCTAAACTGGGGTGGCATGGTGAGCAATAAAACAATGGATTTAACCCAGATCTCCTGACTGGGGGTGAATGTATGATTCCTTCAGCATTCCGTCAATCATTTGTTTGCGTAACACTTTTCGCCCAAAGTGGGATGGGTATGCCCAGACGTGGGTCCCTTGCTCACTGTGCCACTGGATTCAAGCTAGCCTGGCTGAAGAAGGGTGACATACCCTGAAACCTGTCCCAGGATGCTTGTTTCCGGTCCAGGGAGGACCTGGCTTGGCAGTTCGGTCTGGACTGTTCCCATGAGGCACAGGGTCAAGACTGATTTGCATATGGCTGGGTCTAACCTGGGGTGGCATGGTGAGCAAAAAAACCATGGATTTAACCCAGATCTCCTGACTGGGGGTGAATGTATGATTCATTCAGCATTCCGTCCATCATTTGTTTGCGTTACACTTTCCGCCCTATGTGGGATGGGTATGCCCAGACGTAGGTCCCTTGCTCACTGTGCCACTGGATTCAAGCTAGCCTGGCTGAAGAAGGGAGACATACCCTGAAACCGGTCCCAGGATGTTTGTTTCCGGCCCAGGGAGGACCTGGCTTGGCAGTTCGGTCTGGACTGTTCCCATGAGGCACAGGGTTAAGACTGATTTGCATATGGCTGGGTCTAAACTGGGGTGGCATGGTGAGCAAAAAAAACATGGATTTAACCCAGATCTCCTGACTGGGGGTGAATGTATGATTCATTCAGCATTCCGTCCATCATTTGTTTGCGTAACACTTTTTGCCCTTAGTGGGATGGGTATGCCCAGACGTGGGTCCCTTGCTCACTGTGACACTGGATTCAAGCTAGCCTGGCTGAAGAAGGGTGACATACCCTGAAACCCATCCCAGGATGCTTGTTTCCGGTCCAGGGAGGACCTGGCTTGGCAGTTCGATCTGGACTGTTCCCATGAGGCACAGGGTCAAGACTGATTTGCAAATGGCTGGGTCTAAACTGGGGTGGCATGGTGAGCAAAAAATCGATGGATTTAACCCAGATCTCCTGACTGGGGGTGAATGTATGATTCATTAAGCATTCCGTTCAGCATTTGATGCATAACACTTTTCGCCCTAAGTGGGATGGGTATGCCCAGACGTGGGTCCCTTGCTCACTGTGCCACTGGATTCAAGCTAGCCAGGCTGAAGAAGGGTGACATACCCTGAAGCCGGTCCCAGGATGCTTGTTTCCGGTCCAGGGAGGACCTGGCTTGGCAGTTCGGTCTGGACTTTTCCCATGAGGCACAGGGTCAAGATTGATTTGCATATGGCTGGGTCTAAACTGGGGTGGCATGGTGAGCAAAAAAACGATGGATTTAACCCAGATCTCCTGACTGGGGGTGAATGTATGATTCCTTCAGCATTCCGTCCATCATTTGTTTGCGTAACACTTTTCGCCCAAAGTGGGATGGGTATGCCCAGGCGTGGGTCCCTTGCTCACCGTGCCACTGGATTCAAGCTATCCTGGCTGAAGAAGGGTAACGTACCCTGAAACCAGTCCCAGGATGCTTGTTTCCGGTCCAGGGAGGACCTGGCTTGGCAGTTAGGTCTGGACTGTTCCCATGAGACACAGGGTCAAGACTGATTTGCATATGGCTGGGTCAAAACTGGGGTGGCATGGTGAGCAAAAAAACAATGGATTTATCCCAGATCTCATGACTGGTGGTGAATGTATGATTCATTCAGCATTCCGTCCATCATTTGCTTGCGTAACACTTTTCGCCCTAAGTGGGATGGGTATGCCCAGACGTGGGTCCCTTGCCCATTGTGCCACTGGATTCAAGCTAGCCTGGCTGAAGAAGGGTGACATACCCTGAAGCCAGTCCCAGGATGCTTGTTTCTGGTCCAGGGAGGACCTGGCTTGGCAGTTCGGTCTGGACTGTTCCCATGAGGCACAGGGTCAAGACTGATTTGCATATGGCTAGGTCTAAACTGGGGTGTCATGGTGAGCAAAAAAAACGATGGATTTAACCCAGATCTCCTGACTGGGGGTGAATGTATGATTCCTTCAGCATTCCGTCCATCATTTGTTTGCATAACACTTTTCGCCCAAAGTGGGATGGGTATGCCCAGACGTGGGTCCCTTGCTCACTGTGCCACTGGATTCAAGCTAGCCTGGCTGAAGAAGGGTGACATACCCTGAAACCGGTCCCAGGATGCTTGTTTGCGGTCCAGGGAGGACCTGGCTTGGCAGTTCGGTCTGGACTGTTCCCATGAGGCACAGGGTCAAGACTGATTTGCACATGGCTGGGTCTAAACTCGAGTGGCATGGTGAGCAAAAATATGATGGATTTAACCCAGATCTCCAGACTGGGGGTGAATGTATGATTGATTCAGCATTCTGTCCATCATTTGTTTGCATAACACTTTTCGCCCTAAGCGGAATGGGTATGCCCAGACGTGGGTCCCTTGCTCACTGTGCCACTGGATTCAAGCTAGCCAGGCAGAAGAGTGGTGAAATACCCTGAAACCGGTCCCAGGATGCTTGTTTCCGGTCCAGGGAGGACCTGGCTTGGCTGTTCGGTCTGGACTGTTCCCATGAGGCACAGGGTCAAGACTGATTTGCATATGGCTGGGTCTAAACTTGGGTGGCATGGTGAGCAAAAAAACAATGGATTTATCCCAGATCTCCTGACTGGTGGTGAATGTATGATTCATTTAGCATTCCGTCCATCATTTGTTTGCGTAACACTTTTTGCCCTAAGTGGGATGGGTATGCCCAGACGTGGGTCCCTTGCTCACTGTGCCACTGGATTCAAGCTAGCCTGGCTGAAGAAGGGTGACATACCCTGAAGCCGGTCCCAGGATTCTTGTTTCCGGTCCAGGGAGGACCTGGCTTGGCAGTTCGGTCTGGACTTTTCCCATGAGGCACAGGATCAAGATTGATTTGCATATGGCTGGGTCTAATCTGGGGTGGCATGGTGAGCAAAAAAACGATGGATTTAACCCAGATCTCCTGACTGGGGGTGAATGTATGATTCCTTCAGCATTCCGTCCATCATTTGTTTGCGTAACACTTTTCGCCCAAAGTGGGATGGGTATGCCCAGGCGTGGGTCCCTTGCTCACCGTGCCACTGGATTCAAGCTAGCCTGGCTGAAGAAGGGTAACGTACCCTGAAACCGGTCCCAGGATGCTTTTTTCCGGTCCAGGGAGGACCTGGCTTGGCAGTTAGGTCTGGACTGTTCCCATGAGACACAGGGTCAAGACTGATTTGCATATGGCTGGGTCAAAACTGGGATGGCATTGTGAGCAAAAAACGATGGATTTAACCCAGATCACCTGACTAGGGGGTGAATGTATGATTCATTCAGCATTCCGTCCATCATTTGCTTGCGTAACACTTTTCGCCCTAAGTGAGATGGGTATGCCCAGACGTGGGTCCCTTGCCCATTGTGCCACTGGATTCAAGCTAGCCTGGCTGAAGAAGGGTGACATACCCTGAAGCCAGTCCCAGGATGCTTGTTTCTGGTCCAGGGAGGACCTGGCTTGGCAGTTCGGTCTGGACTGTTACCATGAGGCACAGGGTCAAGACTGATTTGCATATGGCTGGGTCTAAACTGGGGTGGCATGGTGAGCAAAAAAACCGATGGATTTAACCCAGATCTCCTGACTGGGGGTGAATGTATGATTCCTTCAGCATTCCGTCCATCATTTGTTTGCGTAACACTTTTCGCCCAAAGTGGGATGGGTATGCCCAGACGTGGGTCCCTTGCTCACTGTGCCACTGGATTCAAGCTAGCCTGGCTGAAGAAGGGTGACATACCCTGAAACTGGTCCCAGGATGCTTGTTTCCGGTCCAGGGAGGACCTGGCTTGGCAGTTCGGTCTGGACTGTTCCCATGAGGCACAGGGTCAAGACTGATTTGCACATGGCTGGGTCTAAACTGGGGTGGCATAGTGAGCAATAAAACGATGGATTTAACCCAGATCTCCTGATTGGGGGTGAATGTATGATTCATTCAGCATTCCGTCCATCATTTGTGTGTGTAACACTTTTTGCCCTAAGTGGGATGGGTATGCCCAGACATAGGTCCCTTGCTCACTGTGCCAATGGATTTAAGCTAGCCTGGCTGAAGAAGGTTGACATACCCTGAAACCTGTCCCAGGATGCTTGTTTCCGGTCTAGGGAGGACCTGGCTTGGCAGTTCGATCTGGACTGTTCCCATGAGGCACAGGGTCAAGACTGATTTACAAATTGCTGGGTCTAAACTGGGGTGGCATGGTGAGCAAAAAAACGATGGATTTAACCCAGATCTCCTGACTGGGGGTAAATGTATTATTCATTCAGCATTCCGTTCACCATTTGCTTGCATAACACTTTTCGCCCTAAGTGGGATGGGTATGCCCAGACACGGGTCCCTTGCTCACTGTGCCACTGGATTTAAGCTAGCCTGGCTGAAGAAGGGTAACATACCCTGAAGCCGGTCCCAGGATGCTTGTTTCCGGTCCAGGGAGGACCTGGCTTGGCAGTTCGTTCTGGACTTTTCCCATGAGGCACAGGGTCAAGATTGATTTGCATATGGCTGGGTCTAAACTGGGGTGGCATGAAGAGCAAAAAAAATGGATTTAACCCAGATCTCCTGACTGGGGGTGAATGTATGATTCATTCAGCATTCCATCCATCATTTATTTGCGTAACACTTTTTGCCCTAAGTGGGATGGGTATGCCCAGACATGGGTCCCTTGCTCACTGTGCCACTGGATTCAAGCTAGCCCTGCTGAAGAAGGGTGACATACCCTGAAGCCGGTCCCAGGATGCTTGTTTCAGGTCCATGGAGGACCTGGCTTGGCAGTTCGGTCTGGACTGTTCCCATGAGGCACAGGGTCAAGACTGATTTGCATATGGCTGGGTCTAAACTGGGGTGCCATGGTGAGCAAAAAAACGATGGATTTAACCCAGATCTCCTGACTTGGGGTGAATGTATGATTCATTCAGCATTCTGTCCATCATTTGTTTGTGTAACACTTTTCGCCCTAAGTGGGATGGGTATGCCGAAACGTGGGTCCCTTGCTCACTGTGCCACTGGATTCAAGCTAGCCTGGCAGAAGAAGGGTGACATACCCTGAAACCGGTCCCAGGATGCTTGTTTCCGGTCCAGCAAGGACCTGGCTTCGCAGTTCGAACTGGACTGTTCCCATGAGGCACAGGGTCAAGACTGATTTGCATATGGCTGGGTCTAAACTGGGGTGGCATGGTGAGCAATAAAACAATGGATTTAACCCAGATCTCCTGACTGGGGGTGAATGTATGATTCCTTCAGCATTCCGTCAATCATTTGTTTGCGTAACACTTTTCGCCCAAAGTGGGATGGGTATGCCCAGACGTGGGTCCCTTGCTCACTGTGCCACTGGATTCAAGCTAGCCTGGCTGAAGAAGGGTGACATACCCTGAAACCGGTCCCAGGATGCTTGTTTCCGGCCCATGGAGGACCTGGCTTGGCAGTTCAGTCTGGACTGTTCCCATGAGGCACAGGGTCAAGACTGATTTGCACATGGCTGGGTCTAAACTGGGGTGGCATGGTGAGCAAAAAAATGATGGATTTAACCCAGTTCTCCTGACTGGGGATTAATGTATGATTCATTCAGCATTCCGTCCATCATTTGTTTGCGTAACACTTTTCGCCCTAAGTGGGATGGGTATGCCCAGATGTGGGTCCCTTGCTCACTGTGCCACTGGATTCAAGCTAGCCTGGCTGAAGAAGGGTGACATACCCTGAAACCGGTCCCAGGATGCTTGTTTCCGGTCCAGGGAAGACCTGGCTTGGCAGTTCGGTCTGGACTGTTCCCATGAGGCACAGGGTCAAGACTGATTTGCATATGGCTGGGTCTAACCTGGGGTGGCATGGTGAGCAAACAAAAAAACCATGGATTTAACCCAGATCTCCTGACTGGGGGTGAATGTATGATTCATTCAGCATTCCGTCCATCATTTGTTTGCGTTACACTTTTCGCCCTATGTGGGATGGGTATGCCCAGACGTAGGTCCCTTGCTCACTGTGCCACTGGATTCAAGCTAGCCTGGCTGAAGAAGGGAGACATACCCTGAAACCGGTCCCAGGATGTTTGTTTCCGGCCCAGGGAGGACCTGGCTTGGCAGTTCGGTCTGGACTGTTCCCATGAGGCACAGGGTCAAGACTGATTTGCATATGGCTGGGTCTAAACTGGGGTGGCATGGTGAGCAAAAAAAACATGGATTTAACCCAGATCTCCTGACTGGGGGTGAATGTATGATTCATTCAGCATTCCGTCCATCATTTGTTTGCGTAACACTTTATGCCCTTAGTGGGATGGGTATGCCCAGACGTGGGTCCCTTGCTCAGTGTGACACTGGATTCAAGCTAGCCTGGCTGAAGAAGGGTGACATACCCTGAAACCCATCCCAGGAGGCTTGTTTCCGGTCCAGGGAGGACCTGGCTTGGCAGTTCGATCTGGACTGTTCCCATGAGGCACAGGGTCAAGACTGATTTGCAAATGGCTGGGTCTAAACTGGGGTGGCATGGTGAGCAAAAAATCGATGGATTTAACCCAGATCTCCTGACTGGGGGTGAATGTATGATTCATTAAGCATTCCGTTCAGCATTTGCTTGCATAACACTTTTCGCCCTAAGTGGGATGGGTATGCCCAGACGTGGGTCCCTTGCTCACTGTGCCACTGGATTCAAGCTAGCCTGGCTGAAGAAGGGTGACATACCCTGAAGCCGGTCCCAGGATGCTTGTTTCCGGTCCAGGGAGGACCTGGCTTGGCAGTTCGGTCTGGACTTTTCCCATGAGGCACAGGGTCAAGATTGATTTGCATATGGCTGGGTCTAAACTGGGGTGGCATGGTGAGCAAAAAAACGATGGATATAACCCAGATCTCCTGACTGGGGGTGAATGTATGATTCCTTCAGCATTCCGTCCATCATTTGTTTGCGTAACACTTTTCGCCCAAAGTGGGATGGGTATGCCCAGGCGTGGGTCCCTTGCTCACCGTGCCACTGGATTCAAGCTAGCCTGGCTGAAGAAGGGTAACGTACCCTGAAACCGGTCCCAGGATGCTTGTTTCCGGTCCAGGGAGGACCTGGCTTGGCAGTTAGGTCTGGACTGTTCCCATGAGACACAGGGTCAAGACTGATTTGCATATGGCTGGGTCAAAACTGGGGTGGCATGGTGAGCAAAAAAACGATGGATTTAACCCAGATCACCTGACTAGGGTGTGAATGTATGATTCATTCAGCATTCCATCCATCATTTGCTTGCGTAACACTTTTCGCCCTAAGTTGGATGGGTATGCCCAGACGTGGGTCCCTTGCCCATTGTGCCACTGGATTCAAGCTAGCCTGGCTGAAGAAGGGTGACATACCCTGAAGCCAGTCCCAGGATGCTTGTTTCTGGTCCAGGGAGGACCTGGCTTGGCAGTTCGGTCTGGACTGTTCCCATGAGGCACAGGGTCAAGACTGATTTGCATATGGCTAGGTCTAAACTGGGGTGTCATGGTGAGCAAAAAAACCGATGGATTTAACCCAGATCTCCTGACTGGGGGTGAATGTATGATTCCTTCAGCATTCCGTCCATCATTTGTTTGCATAACACTTTTCGCCCAAAGTGGGATGGGTATGCCCAGACGTGGGTCCCTTGCTCACTGTGCCACTGGATTCAAGCTAGCCTGGCTGAAGAAGGGTTACATACCCTGAAACCGGTACCAGGATGCTTGTTTGCGGTCCAGGGAGGACATGGCTTGGCAGTTCGGTCTGGACTGTTCCCATGAGGCACAGGGTCAAGACTGATTTGCACATGGCTGGGTCTAAACTGGGGTGGCATGGTGAGCAAAAAAATGATGGATTTAACCCAGTTCTCCTGACTGGGGGTTAATGTATGATTCATTCAGTTATCCGTCCATCATTTGTTTGCGTAACACTTTTCGCCCTAAGTGGGATGGGTATGCCCAGACGTGGGTCCCTTGCTCACTGTGCCAGTGGATTAAAGCTAGCCTGACTGAAGAACGGTGACATACCCTGAAACCGGTCCCAGGATTCTTATTTTCGGTCCAGGGAGGACCTGGCTTGGCAGTTCGGTCTGGACTCTTCCCATGAGGCACAGGATCAAGACTGATTTGCATATGGCTGGGTCTAAACTGGGGCAGCATGGTGAGCAAAAAATCGATGGATTTAACCCAGATCGCCTGACTGGGGGTGAATGTATGATTCATTCAGCATTCCGTTCAGCATTTGCTTGCATAACACTTTTCGCCCTAAGTGGGATGGGTATGCCCAGACGTGGGTCCCTTGCTCACTGTGCCACTGGATTCAAGCTAGCCTGGCTGAAGAAGGGTGACATACCCTGAAGCCGGTCCCAGGATGCTTGTTTCCGGTCCAGGGAGGACCTGGCTTGGCAGTTCGGTCTGGACTTTTCCCATGAGGCACAGGGTCAAGATTGATTTGCATATGGCTGGGTCTAAACTGGGGTGGCATGGTGAGCAAAAAAACGATGGATTTAACCCAGATCTCCTGACTGGGGGTGAATGTATGATTCCTTCAGCATTCCGTCCATCATTTGTTTGCGTAACACTTTTCGCCCAAAGTGGGATGGGTATGCCCAGGCGTGTTTCCCTTGCTCACTGTGCCACTGGATTCAAGCTAGCCTGGCTGAAGAAGGGTAACGTACCCTGAAACCGGTCCCAGGAGGCTTGTTTCCGGTCCAGGGAGTACCTGGCTTGGCAGTTAGGTCTGGACTGTTCCCATGAGACACAGGGTCAAGACTGATTTGCATATGGCTGGGTCAAAACTGGGGTGGCATGGTGAGCAAAAAACCAATGGATTTAACCCAGATCACCTGACTAGGGGGTGAATGTATGATTCATTCAGCATTCCGTCCATCATTTGCTTGCGTAACACTTTTCGCCCTAAGTGGGATGGGTATGCCCAGACGTGGGTCCCTTGCCCATTGTGCCACTGGATTCAAGCTAGCCTGGCTGAAGAAGGGTGACATACCCTGAAGCCAGTCCCAGGATGCTTGTTTCTGGTCCAGGGAGGACATGGCTTGGCAGTTCGGTCTGGACTGTTCCCATGAGGCACAGGGTCAAGACTGATTTACAAATTGCTGGGTCTAAACTGGGGTGGCATGGTGAGCAAAAAAACGATGGATTTAACCCAGATCTCCTGACTGGGGGTAAATGTATTATTCATTCAGCATTCCGTTCACCATTTGCTTGCATAACACTTTTCGCCCTAAGTGGGATGGGTATGCCCAGACACGGGTCCCTTGCTCACTGTGCCACTGGATTTAAGCTAGCCTGGCTGAAGAAGGGTAACATACCCTGAAGCCGGTCCCAGGATGCTTGTTTCCGGTCCAGGGAGGACCTGGCTTGGCAGTTCGTTCTGGACTTTTCCCATGAGGCACAGGGTCAAGATTGATTTGCATATGGCTGGGTCTAAACTGGGGTGGCATGAAGAGCAAAAAAAATGGATTTAACCCAGATCTCCTGACTGGGGGTGAATGTATGATTCATTCAGCATTCCATCCATCATTTATTTGCGTAACACTTTTTGCCCTAAGTGGGATGGGTATGCCCAGACATGGGTCCCTTGCTCACTGTGCCACTGGATTCAAGCTAGCCCTGCTGAAGAAGGGTGACATACCCTGAAGCCGGTCCCAGGATGCTTGTTTCAGGTCCATGGAGGACCTGGCTTGGCAGTTCGGTCTGGACTGTTCCCATGAGGCACAGGGTCAAGACTGATTTGCATATGGCTGGGTCTAAACTGGGGTGCCATGGTGAGCAAAAAAACGATGGATTTAACCCAGATCTCCTGACTTGGGGTGAATGTATGATTCATTCAGCATTCTGTCCATCATTTGTTTGTGTAACACTTTTCGCCCTAAGTGGGATGGGTATGCCGAAACGTGGGTCCCTTGCTCACTGTGCCACTGGATTCAAGCTAGCCTGGCAGAAGAAGGGTGACATACCCTGAAACCGGTCCCAGGATGCTTGTTTCCGGTCCAGCAAGGACCTGGCTTCGCAGTTCGAACTGGACTGTTCCCATGAGGCACAGGGTCAAGACTGATTTGCATATGGCTGGGTCTAAACTGGGGTGGCATGGTGAGCAATAAAACAATGGATTTAACCCAGATCTCCTGACTGGGGGTGAATGTATGATTCCTTCAGCATTCCGTCAATCATTTGTTTGCGTAACACTTTTCGCCCAAAGTGGGATGGGTATGCCCAGACGTGGGTCCCTTGCTCACTGTGCCACTGGATTCAAGCTAGCCTGGCTGAAGAAGGGTGACATACCCTGAAACCGGTCCCAGGATGCTTGTTTCCGGCCCATGGAGGACCTGGCTTGGCAGTTCAGTCTGGACTGTTCCCATGAGGCACAGGGTCAAGACTGATTTGCACATGGCTGGGTCTAAACTGGGGTGGCATGGTGAGCAAAAAAATGATGGATTTAACCCAGTTCTCCTGACTGGGGATTAATGTATGATTCATTCAGCATTCCGTCCATCATTTGTTTGCGTAACACTTTTCGCCCTAAGTGGGATGGGTATGCCCAGATGTGGGTCCCTTGCTCACTGTGCCACTGGATTCAAGCTAGCCTGGCTGAAGAAGGGTGACATACCCTGAAACCGGTCCCAGGATGCTTGTTTCCGGTCCAGGGAAGACCTGGCTTGGCAGTTCGGTCTGGACTGTTCCCATGAGGCACAGGGTCAAGACTGATTTGCATATGGCTGGGTCTAACCTGGGGTGGCATGGTGAGCAAACAAAAAAACCATGGATTTAACCCAGATCTCCTGACTGGGGGTGAATGTATGATTCATTCAGCATTCCGTCCATCATTTGTTTGCGTTACACTTTTCGCCCTATGTGGGATGGGTATGCCCAGACGTAGGTCCCTTGCTCACTGTGCCACTGGATTCAAGCTAGCCTGGCTGAAGAAGGGAGACATACCCTGAAACCGGTCCCAGGATGTTTGTTTCCGGCCCAGGGAGGACCTGGCTTGGCAGTTCGGTCTGGACTGTTCCCATGAGGCACAGGGTCAAGACTGATTTGCATATGGCTGGGTCTAAACTGGGGTGGCATGGTGAGCAAAAAAAACATGGATTTAACCCAGATCTCCTGACTGGGGGTGAATGTATGATTCATTCAGCATTCCGTCCATCATTTGTTTGCGTAACACTTTATGCCCTTAGTGGGATGGGTATGCCCAGACGTGGGTCCCTTGCTCAGTGTGACACTGGATTCAAGCTAGCCTGGCTGAAGAAGGGTGACATACCCTGAAACCCATCCCAGGAGGCTTGTTTCCGGTCCAGGGAGGACCTGGCTTGGCAGTTCGATCTGGACTGTTCCCATGAGGCACAGGGTCAAGACTGATTTGCAAATGGCTGGGTCTAAACTGGGGTGGCATGGTGAGCAAAAAATCGATGGATTTAACCCAGATCTCCTGACTGGGGGTGAATGTATGATTCATTAAGCATTCCGTTCAGCATTTGCTTGCATAACACTTTTCGCCCTAAGTGGGATGGGTATGCCCAGACGTGGGTCCCTTGCTCACTGTGCCACTGGATTCAAGCTAGCCTGGCTGAAGAAGGGTGACATACCCTGAAGCCGGTCCCAGGATGCTTGTTTCCGGTCCAGGGAGGACCTGGCTTGGCAGTTCGGTCTGGACTTTTCCCATGAGGCACAGGGTCAAGATTGATTTGCATATGGCTGGGTCTAAACTGGGGTGGCATGGTGAGCAAAAAAACGATGGATATAACCCAGATCTCCTGACTGGGGGTGAATGTATGATTCCTTCAGCATTCCGTCCATCATTTGTTTGCGTAACACTTTTCGCCCAAAGTGGGATGGGTATGCCCAGGCGTGGGTCCCTTGCTCACCGTGCCACTGGATTCAAGCTAGCCTGGCTGAAGAAGGGTAACGTACCCTGAAACCGGTCCCAGGATGCTTGTTTCCGGTCCAGGGAGGACCTGGCTTGGCAGTTAGGTCTGGACTGTTCCCATGAGACACAGGGTCAAGACTGATTTGCATATGGCTGGGTCAAAACTGGGGTGGCATGGTGAGCAAAAAAACGATGGATTTAACCCAGATCACCTGACTAGGGTGTGAATGTATGATTCATTCAGCATTCCATCCATCATTTGCTTGCGTAACACTTTTCGCCCTAAGTTGGATGGGTATGCCCAGACGTGGGTCCCTTGCCCATTGTGCCACTGGATTCAAGCTAGCCTGGCTGAAGAAGGGTGACATACCCTGAAGCCAGTCCCAGGATGCTTGTTTCTGGTCCAGGGAGGACCTGGCTTGGCAGTTCGGTCTGGACTGTTCCCATGAGGCACAGGGTCAAGACTGATTTGCATATGGCTAGGTCTAAACTGGGGTGTCATGGTGAGCAAAAAAACCGATGGATTTAACCCAGATCTCCTGACTGGGGGTGAATGTATGATTCCTTCAGCATTCCGTCCATCATTTGTTTGCATAACACTTTTCGCCCAAAGTGGGATGGGTATGCCCAGACGTGGGTCCCTTGCTCACTGTGCCACTGGATTCAAGCTAGCCTGGCTGAAGAAGGGTTACATACCCTGAAACCGGTACCAGGATGCTTGTTTGCGGTCCAGGGAGGACATGGCTTGGCAGTTCGGTCTGGACTGTTCCCATGAGGCACAGGGTCAAGACTGATTTGCACATGGCTGGGTCTAAACTGGGGTGGCATGGTGAGCAAAAAAATGATGGATTTAACCCAGTTCTCCTGACTGGGGGTTAATGTATGATTCATTCAGTTATCCGTCCATCATTTGTTTGCGTAACACTTTTCGCCCTAAGTGGGATGGGTATGCCCAGACGTGGGTCCCTTGCTCACTGTGCCAGTGGATTAAAGCTAGCCTGACTGAAGAACGGTGACATACCCTGAAACCGGTCCCAGGATTCTTATTTTCGGTCCAGGGAGGACCTGGCTTGGCAGTTCGGTCTGGACTCTTCCCATGAGGCACAGGATCAAGACTGATTTGCATATGGCTGGGTCTAAACTGGGGCAGCATGGTGAGCAAAAAATCGATGGATTTAACCCAGATCGCCTGACTGGGGGTGAATGTATGATTCATTCAGCATTCCGTTCAGCATTTGCTTGCATAACACTTTTCGCCCTAAGTGGGATGGGTATGCCCAGACGTGGGTCCCTTGCTCACTGTGCCACTGGATTCAAGCTAGCCTGGCTGAAGAAGGGTGACATACCCTGAAGCCGGTCCCAGGATGCTTGTTTCCGGTCCAGGGAGGACCTGGCTTGGCAGTTCGGTCTGGACTTTTCCCATGAGGCACAGGGTCAAGATTGATTTGCATATGGCTGGGTCTAAACTGGGGTGGCATGGTGAGCAAAAAAACGATGGATTTAACCCAGATCTCCTGACTGGGGGTGAATGTATGATTCCTTCAGCATTCCGTCCATCATTTGTTTGCGTAACACTTTTCGCCCAAAGTGGGATGGGTATGCCCAGGCGTGTTTCCCTTGCTCACTGTGCCACTGGATTCAAGCTAGCCTGGCTGAAGAAGGGTAACGTACCCTGAAACCGGTCCCAGGAGGCTTGTTTCCGGTCCAGGGAGTACCTGGCTTGGCAGTTAGGTCTGGACTGTTCCCATGAGACACAGGGTCAAGACTGATTTGCATATGGCTGGGTCAAAACTGGGGTGGCATGGTGAGCAAAAAACCAATGGATTTAACCCAGATCACCTGACTAGGGGGTGAATGTATGATTCATTCAGCATTCCGTCCATCATTTGCTTGCGTAACACTTTTCGCCCTAAGTGGGATGGGTATGCCCAGACGTGGGTCCCTTGCCCATTGTGCCACTGGATTCAAGCTAGCCTGGCTGAAGAAGGGTGACATACCCTGAAGCCAGTCCCAGGATGCTTGTTTCTGGTCCAGGGAGGACATGGCTTGGCAGTTCGGTCTGGACTGTTCCCATGAGGCACAGGGTCAAGACTGATTTGCATATGGATGGGTCTAAACTGGGGTGGCATGGTGAGCAAAAAAACGATGGATTTAACCCAGATCTCCTGACTGGGGGTGAATGTATGATTCATTCAGCATTCCGTCCATCATTTGTTTGCGTAACACTTTTTGCCCTTAGTGGGATGGGTATGCCCAGACGTGGGTCCCTTGTTCACTGTGCCACTAGATTCAAGCTAGCCTGGCTGAAGAAGGGTGACATACCCTGAAACCCATCCCAGGATGCTTGTTTCCAGTCCAGGGAGGACCTGGCTTGGCAGTTCGATCTAGACTGTTCCCATGAGGCACAGGGTCAAGACTGATTTGCAAATGGCTGGGTCTAAACTGGGGTGGCATGGTGAGCAAAAAATCGATGGATTTAACCCAGATCTCCTGACTGGGGGTGAATGTATGATTCATTAAGCATTCCGTTCAGCATTTGCTTGCATAACACTTTTCGCCCTAAGTGGGATGGGTGTGCCCAGACGTGGGTCCCTTGCTCACTGTGCCACTGGATTCAAGCTAGCCTGGCTGAAGAAGGGTGACATACCCTGAAACCGGTCCCAGGATGCTTGTTTCCGGTCCAGGGAGGACCTGGCTTGGCAGTTCGGTCTGGACGTTTCCCATGAGGCACAGGGTCAAGACTGATTTGCACATGGCTGGGTCTAAACTGGGGTGGCATGGTGAGCAAAAAAATGATGGATTTAACCCAGTTCTCCTGACTGGGGGGTTAATGTATGATTCATTCAGTTATCCGTCCATCATTTGTTTGCGTAACACTTTTGCCCTAAGTGGGATGGGTATGCCCAGACGTGGGTCCCTTGCTCACTGTGCCAGTGGATTAAAGCTAGCCTGACTGAAGAACGGTGACATACCCTGACACTGGTCCCAGGATTCTTATTTCCGGTCCAGGGAGGACCTGGCTTGGCAGTTCGGTCTGGACTCTTCCCATGAGGCACAGGATCAAGACTGATTTGCATATGGCTGGGTCTAAACTGGGGCAGCATGGTGAGCAAACAATCGATGGATTTAACCCAGATCTCCTGACTGGGGGTGAATGTATGATTCATTCAGCATTCCGTTCAGCATTTGCTTGCATAACACTTTTCGCCCTAAGTGGGATGGGTATGCCCAGACGTGGGTCTCTTGCTCACTGTGCCACTGGATTCAAGCTAGCCTGGCTGAAGAAGGGTGACATACCCTGAAGCCGGTCCCAGGATGCTTGTTTCCGGTCCAGGGAGGACCTGGCTTGGCAGTTCGGTCTGGACTTTTCCCATGAGGCACAGGGTCAAGATTGATTTGCATATGGCTGGGTCTAAACTGGGGTGGCATGGTGAGCAAAAAAACGATGGATTTAACCCAGATCTCCTGACTGGGGGTGAATGTATGATTCCTTCAGCATTCCGTCCATCATTTGTTTGCGTAACACTTTTCGCCCAAAGTGGGATGGGTATGCCCAGGCGTGGGTCCCTTGCTCACTGTGCCACTGGATTCAAGCTAGCCTGGCTGAAGAAGGGTAACGTACCCTGAAACCGGTCCCAGGATGCTTGTTTCCGGTCCAGGGAGGACCTGGCTTGGCAGTTAGGTCTGGACTGTTCCCATGAGACACAGGGTCAAGACTGATTTGCATATGGCTGGGTCAAAACTGGGGTGGCATGGTGAGCAAAAAAACGATGGATTTAACCCAGATCACCTGACTAGGGGGTGAATGTATGATTCATTCAGCATTCCGTCCATCATTTGCTTGCGTAACACTTTTCGCCCTAAGTGGGATGGGTATGCCCAGACGTGGGTCCCTTGCCCATTGTGCCACTGGATTCAAGCTAGCCTGGCTGAAGAAGGGTGACATACCCTGAAGCCAGTCCCAGGATGCTTGTTTCTGGTCCAGGGAGGACCTGGCTTGGCAGTTCGGTCTGGACTGTTCCCATGAGGCACAGGGTCAAGACTGATTTGCATATGGCTGGGTCTAAACTGGGGTGGCATGGTGAGCAAAAAAACGATGGATTTAACCCAGATCTCCTGACTGGGGGTGAATGTATGATTCATTCAGCATTCCGTCCATCATTTGTTTGCGTAACACTTTTTGCCCTTAGTGGGATGGGTATGCCCAGACGTGGGTCCCTTGCTCACTGTGCCACTGGATTCAAGCTAGCCTGGCTGAAGAAGGGTGACATACCCTGAAACCGGTCCCAGGATGCTTGTTTCCGGTCCAGGGAGGACCTGGCTTGGCAGTTCGGTCTGGACTGTTCCCATGAGGCACAGTGTCAAGACTGATTTGCACATGGCTGGGTCTAAACTGGGGTGGCATGGTGAGCAAAAAAATGATGGATTTAACCCAGTTCTCCTGACTGGGGGTTAATGTATGATTCATTCAGTTATCCGTCCATCATTTGTTTGCGTAACACTTTTGCCCTAAGTGGGATGGGTATGCTCAGACGTGGGTCCCTTGCTCACTGTGCCAGTGGATTAAAGCTAGCCTGACTGAAGAACGGTGACATACCCTGAAACCGGTCCCAGGATTCTTATTTCCGGTCCAGGGAGGACCTGGCTTGGCAGTTCGGTCTGGACTCTTCCCATGAGGCACAGGATCAAGACTGATTTGCATATGGCTGGGTCTAAACTGGGGCAGCATGGTGAGCAAAAAATCGATGGATTTAACCCAGATCTCCTGACTGGGGGTGAATGTATGATTCATTCAGCATTCCGTTCAGCATTTGCTTGCATAACACTTTTCGCCCTAAGTGGGATGGGTATGCCCAGACGTGGGTCCCTTGCTCACTGTGCCACTGGATTCAAGCTAGCCTGGCTGAAGAAGGGTGACATACCCTGAAGCCGGTCCCAGGATGCTTGTTTCCGGTCCAGGGAGGACCTGGCTTGGCAGTTCGGTCTGGACTTTTCCCATGAGGCACAGGGTCAAGATTGATTTGCATATGGCTGGGTCTAAACTGGGGTGGCATGGTGAGCAAAAAAACGATGGATTTAACCCAGATCTCCTGACTGGGGGTGAATGTATGATTCCTTCAGCATTCCGTCCATCATTTGTTTGCGTAACACTTTTCGCCCAAAGTGGGATGGGTATGCCCAGGCGTGGGTCCCTTGGTCACTGTGCCACTGGATTCAAGCTAGCCTGGCTGAAGAAGGGTAACGTACCCTGAAACCGGTCCCAGGATGCTTGTTTCCGGTCCAGGGAGGACCTGGCTTGGCAGTTAGGTCTGGACTGTTCCCATGAGACACAGGGTCAAGACTGATTTGCATATGGCTGGGTCAAAACTGGGGTGGCATGGTGAGCAAAAAAACGTAGGATTTAACCCAGATCACCTGACTAGGGGGTGAATGTATGATTCATTCAGCATTCCGTCCATCATTTGCTTGCGTAACACTTTTCGCCCTAAGTGGGATGGGTATGCCCAGACGTGGGTCCCTTGCCCATTGTGCCACTGGATTCAAGCTAGCCTGGCTGAAGAAGGGTGACATACCCTGAAGCCAGTCCCAGGATGCTTGTTTCTGGTCCAGGGAGGACCTGGCTTGGCAGTTCGGTCTGGACTGTTCCCATGAGGCACAGGGTCAAGACTGATTTGCATATGGCTGGGTCTAAACTGGGGTGGCATGGTGAGCAAAAAAACGATGGATTTAACCCAGATCTCCTGACTGGGGGTGAATGTATGATTCATTCAGCATTCCGTCCATCATTTGTTTGCGTAACACTTTTTGCCCTTAGTGGGATGGGTATGCCCAGACGTGGGTCCCTTGCTCACTGTGCCACTGGATTCAAGCTAGCCTGGCTGAAGAAGGGTGACATACCCTGAAACCGGTCCCAGGATTCTTATTTCCGGTCCAGGGAGGACCTGGCTTGGCAGTTCGGTCTGGACTCTTCCCATGAGGCACAGGATCAAGACTGATTTGCATATGGCTGGGTCTAAACTGGGGTGGCATGGTGAGCAAAACAACGATGGATTTAACCCAGATCTCCTGACTGGGGGTGAATGTATGATTCATTCAGCATTCCGTCCATCATTTGTTTGCGTAACACTTTTCGCCCTAAGTAGGATGGGTATGCCCAGACGTGGGTCCCTTGCTCACTGTGCCACTGGATTCAAGCTAGCCTGGCTGAAGAAGGGTGACATTCCCTGAAACCGGTCCCAGGATGCTTGTTTCCGGTCCAGGGAGGACCTGGCTTGGCAGTTCGGTCTGGACTGTTCCCATGAGGCACAGGGTCAAGACTGATTTGCATATGGCTGGGTCTAAACTGGGGTGGCATGGTGAGCAAAAAAAACATGGATTTAACCCAGATCTCCTGACTGGGGGTGAATGTATGATTCATTCAGCATTCCGTCCATCATTTGTTTGCGTTACACTTTTCGCCCTATGTAGGATGGGTATGCCCAGACGTAGGTCCCTTGCTCACTGTGCCACTGGATTCAAGCTAGCCTGGCTGAAGAAGGGTGACATACCCTGAAACCGGTCCCAGGATGTTTGTTTCCGGCCCAGGGAGGACCTGGCTTGGCAGTTCGGTCTGGACTGTTCCCATGAGGCACAGGGTCAAGACTGATTTGCATATGGCTGGGTCTAAACTGGGGTGGCATGGTGAGCAAAAAAACGATGGATTTAACCCAGATCTCCTGACTGGGGGTGAATGTATGATTCATTCAGCATTCCGTCCATCATTTGTTTGCGTAACACTTTTTGCCCTTAGTGGGATGGGTATGCCCAGACGTGGGTCCCTTGCTCACTGTGCCACTGGATTCAAGCTAGCCTGGCTGAAGAAGGCCCTAAAACCCATCCCAGGATGCTTGTTTCCGGTCCAGGGAGGACCTGGCTTGGCAGTTCGATCTGGACTGTTCCCATGAGGCACAGGGTCATGACTGATTTGCAAATGGCTGGGTCTAAACTGGGGTGGCATGGTGAGCAAAAAATCAATGGATTTAACCCAGATCTCCTGACTGGGGGTGAATGTATGATTCCTTCAGCATTCCGTCCATCATTTGTTTGCATAACACTTTTGCCCTAAGTGGGATGGGTATGCCCAGACGTGGGTCTCTTGCTCACTGTGCCACTGGATTCAAGCTAGCCTGGCTGAAGAAGGGTGACATACCCTGAAGCCGGTCCCAGGATGCTTGTTTCCGGTCGAGGGAGGACCTGGCTTGGCAGTTCAGTCTGGACTTTTCCCATGAGGCACAGGGTCAAGATTGATTTGCATATGGCTGGGTCTAAACTGGGGTGGCATGGTGAGCAAAAAAACGATGGATTTAACCCAGATCTCCTGACTGGGGGTGAATGTATGATTCCTTCAGCATTCCGTCCATCATTTGTTTGCATAACACTTTTCGCCCAAAGTGGGATGGGTATGCCCAGACGTGGGTCCCTTGCTCACTGTGCCACTGGATTCAAGCTAGCCTGGCTGCAGAAGGGTGACATACCCTGAAACCGGTCCGAGGATGCTTGTTTCCGGTCCAGGGAGGACCTGGCTTTGCAGTTCGGTCTGGACTGTTCCCATGAGGCACAGGGTCAAGACTGATTTGCATATGGCTGGGTCTTAACTGGGATGGCATGGTGAGCAATAAAAAGATGGATTTAACCCAGATCTCCTGACTGGGGGTGAATGTATGATTCATTCAGTTATCCGTCCATCATTTGTTTGCGTAACACTTTTCGCCCTAAGTGGGATGGGTATGCCCAGACGTGGGTCCCTTGCTCACTGTGCCACTGGATTAAAGCTAGCCTGACTGAAGAACGGTGACATACCCTGAAACCGGTCCGAGGATGCTTGTTTCCGGTCCAGGGAGCACCTGGCTTTGCAGTTCGGTTTGGACTGTTCCCATGAGGCACAGGGTCAAGACTGATTTGCATATGGCTGGGTCAGTCAGTCAGTCAGTCAGAATATCTTTATTCGACTTATTACAAGTCATACAAAGAAAAAAAAAAAAAAAAAAATTACTTTGCAATGCAATGCCTACTATACATCTATTTACATTTCCCACACAAAAAAAACCTAATAAACAAACAGAAAAAAAAAATTTTAGACATGGATAAAATATTTCTATACAAATCTATCACGTAAACATGCTCAAACAACAAGAGACGTTTTAAAGTAAGCTATGGCTAACAGGTTTCGCCCGCATTGCGGCTACCAGAAAGTTTGCCATACAAAAAGTAACATGTATGTTAGGTAGTAGTTGTAGAAAGAGCAGGGCTGGTCTTACTTGGACAAAACCAGCTTTTTTCAAAATAGGCAACAAATATTTCTTTCTCTGCTCATGGTATATACTACAAAACATAACAAAGTGCAGAGTATCCTGCACCGAAAAATTGTCGCAGCAGCACGGTGGGGCCTGCTCAGGCTTCTGCCAGGTCTTAAATGAACCTAGATAAAAATGTATCAAATTAAATCGGAACTTTGATAATAAAAACCTGTGATATGGGAATGTGACAAAGTTCAAGTAGGGGGCGAGTGAGGGTGTACAAACCAGGAGGTTATGTGCCCTTACTGCGGGTTTCAACACTTCGAGATCCTCCCTCCGTGCTTCCTGCCTATCCCTAAATAACTCTTTGATGGTTACTATGTCCTGTCTCCTAATATTTTCCGGAGATGAAAAAAGATCTGGGCGACCCAGATCTGCAAGGGTTTTAGCTACATATGCCAACCAAGGGATACTGGTGTATTTATCCAAGGATAAGACATCGTGCAAAATCTTGTGGTTCAGAGGTAGGTCATCATTTGTCCACAATTTCAGCCACAAAGTTAGCGGAGCAAGGCTCAGGGTATCAGACAGATAGGGCAGACCCACCTCCTTATGGATGGAATACGTTGGGGTGGATTGCGGGACTGAGAGCAAGGATCTAATGAATCTATTTTCTGCTCTCTGAATTGGATCCAGGTTTACGTAACCCCACAGTTGGGAACCACAGGCCGCTATGGCCACTGGTTTGCTCTTGTAGATTTTCAGAAGGGCTTGCATGGGCCTAGCCCCTAGCTTCCCAGCAAAACCCAAAACCGCTGAGGAGGATCTTATTACCGCCAATCTTTTTGCTCTTATCTGAGGGCCCCAAGTTCCTTTCTGGTCAAATATTACCCCCAAATATGGAAATGTGGACACGTTGGTGACAGGGACTCCCCTGCAAAAAAATGTTTTGTGTCTTTTTTTGTTGCATTCACGCCCCATGACCATCGTGTGTGATTTAGAGGCATTGACCTTAAGGTCCAGCGTCTCCATGAAGCTACCAAAAGCGTCCAGGAGATGCTGTAGGCCTACCCCAGTGCGGGCTATCAGCACTGCATCGTCCGCATACAGGAGCGCTGGAATTTTGACATCTCCTGCATGCGGAACGTCGGCTGCCTGTCCCTGCAGGTGACTGCCCAGCCTGTTGATGTAGATGGTGAATAATACAGGGGCTAGAATACAGCCTTGCCGCACCCCCTTAAGGGATTTAAACAGGGGGGTACGTCTGCCATCATTTGTGACTCGGACAGCTGCAAAAAGCTCCTGGTGCAGTTTAGCCATAAACACAACCAAAGACTCATCAATGCCCATCTCCAACAATAACTGCCACAATTTCGACCTATTCACCAGATCAAAGGCAGAGGAGAGGTCCATAAATGCAAGGAACATGGAGCCCTCCTTTGCCACTGTATATTTAGAAATTAATAGATGTAAGTTTATACATTGTTCGATCGTCCCCTTTTTTTCTCTGAATCCATATTGTAGTTCAGACAACCCTCCACGGCTCTCAACGTTGTCATTAAGTCTGGCTAGAAGAACTCTGCCTAATATTTTTACCGTTGAGTCCAAAAGAGATATGGGCCTATAGGAGGCGGGATCATCTCGCTGGCCTTTATTTTTATAGATAGGGACTATGGTGGATGTGGCCCAAGAACTGGGTACATGGTTGTTGGCTGCGTTAAACACTTTCGACAATACCGCCGACCACAATTTGGGAGAGTACATGAAAAAATCAGCGGGAACACCGTCAGGGCCGGGAGCTTTATGTCTTGTTGTGGCCATCAGGGCTTTTTCTACTTCTTCGGGGTTGAAGACCAACGGGTCTGCCACTATAGCAGGTACTGAAACATCTGCGGTTCCTTTGGACCCACCCTCATATACATTTTTGAAGTGGTTTAGCCATTTGTCGTCGGTGATCACACAGTCCATAAGAGCATTATTGTCTTCAGAAAATAACGGTTGTCTAATGATCTCCCAGAATCTTTTACTGTCCTTCAGTACTGCAGCTGAGAGGAGATTTTCCCATGCTTCGCGTTTAAGGGATTCTTTGCGGTTCTTAATGGCAACCTTGTAGCGTTTCCTTAATCTAACAATATCCTCCCCAGCCCTGGGAGAGGTTTTTAACGCTGTCAACAATGCTCTGTGCGCTTTTGAACAAGCAGAATCAAACCAACGTTTTGTTCCAGAAAATCCTTTTTTTGGATTGACTAAAAGATCCTTAGCCACCTGGCCACAAATTTCCTCAAAAGCCTCTATAATTTCTTTACCTTGCGCCCCCGATTTTTGACAGATGGCCACTTTGTCCTTTATTTTTGGAAAATTTATTTCATAGAAATTATCCGGGATCACTTTGGCCCATTTCAGTCGTCTGTCTTGGTCGCAGGGTTTCAGGGGGTGTGCTGGTTCAAGGCACAGGGTCAAGACTGATTTGCATATGGCTGGGTCTAAACTGGGGTGGCATGGTGAGCAAAAAAACCGATGGATTTAACCCAGATCTCCTGACTGGGGGTGAATGTATGATTCCTTCAGCATTCCGTCCATCATTTGTTTGCATAACACTTTTCGCCCAAAGTGGGATGGGTATGCCCAGACGTGGGTCCCTTGCTCACTGTGCCACTGGATTCAAGCTAGCCTGGCTGAAGAAGGGTGACATACCCTGAAACCGGTCCCAGGATGCTTGTTTCCGGTCCAGGGAGGACCTGGCTTGGCAGTTCAGTCTGGACTGTTCCCATGAGGCACAGGGTCGAGACTGATTTGCACATGGCTGGGTCTAAACTGGGGTGGCATGGTGAGCAAAAAAATGATGGATTTAACCCAGTTCTCCTGACTGGGGGTTAATGCATGATTCATTCAGCATTCCATCCATCATTTGTTTACGTAACACTTTTCGCCCTAAGTGGGATGGGTATGCCCAGATGTGGGTCCCTTGCTCACTGTGCCACTGGATTCAAGCTAGCCTGGCTGAAGAAGGGTGACATACCCTGAAACCGGTCCCAGGATGCTTGTTTCCGGTCCAGGGAGGACCTGGCTTGGCAGTTCGGTCTGGACTGTTCCCATGAGGCACAGGGTCAAGACTGATTTGCATATGGCTGGGTCTAAACTGGGGTGGCATGGTGAGCAAAAAAACCATGGATTTAACCCAGATCTCCTGACTGGGGGTGAATGTATGATTCATTCAGCATTCCGTCCATCATTTGTTTGCGTTACACGTTTCGCCCTATGTGGGATGGGTATGCCCAGACGTAGGTCCCTTGCTCACTGTGCCACTGGATTCAAGCTAGCCTGGCTGAAGAAGGGTGACATACCCTGAAACCGGTCCCAGAATGTGTGTTTCCGGCCCAGGGAGGACCTGGCTTGGCAGTTCGGTCTGGACTGTTCCCATGAGGCACAGGGTCAAGACTGATTTGCATATGGCTGGGTCTAAACTGGGGTGGCATGGTGAGCAAAAAAACGATGGATTTAACCCAGATCTCCTGACTGGGGGTGAATGTATGATTCATTCACCATTCCGTCCATCATTTGTTTGCGTACCACTTTTTGCCCTTAGTGGGATGGGTATGCCCAGACGTGGGTTCATTGCTCACTGTGCCACTGGATTCAAGCTAGCCTGGCTGAAGAAGGGTGACATACCCTGAAACCCATCCCAGGATGCTTGTTTCCGGTCCAGGGAGGACCTGGCTTGGCAGTTCGGTCTGGACTTTTCCCATGAGGCACAGGGTCAAGATTGATTTGCATATGGCTGGGTCTAAACTGGGGTGGCATGGTGAGCAAAAAAACGATGGATTTAACCTAGATCTCCTGACTGGGGGTGAATGTATGATTCCTTCAGCATTCCGTCCATCATTTGTTTGCATAACACTTTTCGCCCAAAGTGGGATGGGTATGCCCAGACGTGGGTCCCTTGCTCACTGTGCCACTGGATTCAAGCTAGCCTGGCAGAAGAATGGTGACATACCCTGAAACCGGTCCCAGGATGCTTGTTTCCGGTCCAGGGAGGACCTGGCTTGGCAGTTCGGTCTGGACTGTTCCCATGAGGCACAGGCTCAAGACTGATTTGCATATGGCTGGGTCTAAACTCGAGTGGCATGCTGAGCAAAAATATGATGGATTTAACCCAGATCTCCAGACTGGGGGTGAATGTATGATTGATTCAGCATTCCGTCCATCATTTGTTTGCATAACACTTTTCGCCCTAAGTGGAATGGGTATGCCCAGACGTGGGTCCCTTGCTCACTGTGCCACTGGATTCAAGCTAGCCTGGCAGAAGAATGGTGACATACCCTGAAACTGGTCCCAGGATGCTTGTTTCCGGTCCAGGGAGGACCTGGCTTGGCAGTTCGGTCTGGACTGTTCCAATGAGGCATAGGGTCAAGACTGATTTTATAAGGCTGGGTCTAAACTGGGGTGGCAAGGTGAGAAAAAAAGACGATGGATTTAACCCAGATCTCCTGACTGGGGGTGAATGTATGATTCATTCAGCATTCCGTCCATCAATTGTTTGCGTAACACTTTTCGCCCTAAGTGGGATGGGAATGCCCAGATGTGGGTCCCTTGCTCACTGTGCCACTGGATTCAAGCTAGCCTGGCTGAAGAAGGGTGACATACCCTTGAAACCGGTCCCAGGATGCTTGTTTCCGGTCCAGGGAGGACCTGGCTTGGCAGTTCGGTCTGGACTGTTCTCATGAGGCACAGGGTCAAGACTGATTTGCATATGGCTGGGTCTAAACTAGGCCTGGGCCAAAATTCCGTTCCGTTCGCGGAAATTGCGATATTTTGACATTTTCGCGTTCCGCGGAAAGCGCGAAAATGTCAAAATTTCCGCATTCCGCAGCTTAGCGATAATTTTTTTCTTGCTCGCGCTGTAAAACAATACATTCTCGCGCGCGCGCGATCGCCTTACCTGAATCCCTGCGTTCTCCGACAAGTTTTCTTGACCCGGTCGCGTTCTCCACGAGATGTTGGATTTTGGTAGCCATTTTGCGCTGTCTCGCGAGAGTTCGCGGCCGCATTCAAGTCATTTTTCACGCGATCACGTCATTTGTCGCGCGATCACGTCTTTCTTCTCGCGATCATGCACCGCGCGAGTATGAGAAGATTGAGATCTCGAACATGTCATTCTACATCGCGAGCCAGAGAATGAGGACGCGGGCACATGAAATCGAACGCGAACAGGAGAAAGAGACCGCGAACACGTCATATCCGACGCGACAGGGACAAAGAAGAGAACGCGATCATATCGTTTTCGACACGCCGGCGGAAGTAATGTGAAGCTCGAGAACTCAACAACGTAAAATTTACAATTTGGAGAGGAATATCGGCTCTAGCAGCATGAAACCATCTGCAAATACTGATTTTGGATGAAAAGAACTCCTTACATTCACATTTGGCTTTCCTTTTTTGTGCAAGGAGTCATTTTTTTACAAGGTGGAGAGAGGGAGGAAGTGACACAGATTCTCCAACTTCCTGTTCCTGTCCAGCAGGCTCCTCCCAGTGCTTTGTCCATCTCCTGCTCATTCTGCCTTTGGATTTGGAGCTGGAAAGATCACTCTTTTTGTCTGCTGCATCATTGCAATTGGATTTCAGGATTTTTGGAATAGGATATTTTACAAGTAAGTGGTTGTTGTGTTTGATTGTGGGCATTGCAGTTGTTGTGTAACTACAATTTATTTTTGATAATTAATTATCATCATTCCTTTTTTTTTTTAATTTTTTTTTAATTTTGTGGGTTGTAGTAGTAGGCCCGAGCTAGCCATGGGCATGGCCTCATGGGTGTGTGTGTGCATGATGAAGCAACTGTTCCTTTTGTTTTTTGAATATATTTCATTTTCAATCACATTTAGGGCATGGATGGCATTGGATTGAGTTGGGGAAGTGTGTTTTTTGGGGTGGCCTTGCTGATGTTGTTGGGCCTGGCCATGTGGCTGGTGGCCATTTTGAGGCCTAGGCCTGCAAGCTTGCCTGGCCTTGTCTGCCAACAGGCCTGCTTTCATCCACTGCTACCAGAGCAGGTAGCCACAGCTTTAGTAATCTACTGTTTTCTGTTTGCTCTGTTGAATTTAGACATCATTTTGGGCATGGATGGCATTGGATTGAGTTGGGGAAGTGTGTTTTTTGGGGTGGCCTTGCTGATGTTGTTGGGCCTGGCCATGTGGCTGGTGGCCATTTTGAGGCCTAGGCCTGCAAGCTTGCCTGGCCTTGTCTGCCAACAGGCCTGCTTTCATCCACTGCTACCAGAGCAGGTAGCCACAGCTTTAGTAATCTACTGTTTTCTGTGTGCTCTGTTGAATTTAGACATCATTTAGGGCATGGATGGCATTGGATTGAGTTGGGGAAGTGTGTTTTTTGGGGTGGCCTTGCTGATGTTGTTGGGCCTGGCCATGTGGCTGGTGGCCATTTTGAGGCCTAGGCCTGCAAGCTTGCCTGGCCTTGTCTGCCAACAGGCCTGCTTTCATCCACTGCTACCAGAGCAGGTAGCCACAGCTTTAGTAATCTACTGTTTTCTGTTTGCTCTGTTGAATTTAGACATCATTTTGGGCATGGATGGCATTGGATTGAGTTGGGGAAGTGTGTTTTTTGGGGTGGCCTTGCTGATGTTGTTGGGCCTGGCCATGTGGCTGGTGGCCATTTTGAGGCCTAGGCCTGCAAGCTTGCCTGGCCTTGTCTGCCAACAGGCCTGCTTTCATCCACTGCTACCAGAGCAGGTAGCCACAGCTTTAGTAATCTACTGTTTTCTGTGTGCTCTGTTGAATTTAGACATCATTTAGGGCATGGATTGAGTTGGGGAAGTGTGTTTTTTGGGGTGGCCTTGCTGATGTTGTTGGGCCTGGCCATGTGGCTGGTGGCCATTTTGAGGCCTAGGCCTGCAAGCTTGCCTGGCCTTGTCTGCCAACAGGCCTGCTTTCATCCACTGCTACCAGAGCAGGTAGCCACAGCTTTAGTAATCTACTGTTTTCTGTTTGCTCTGTTGAATTTAGACATCATTTTGGGCATGGATGGCATTGTATTGAGTTGGGGAAGTGTGTTTTTTGGGGTGGACTTGCTGATGTTGTTGGGCCTGGCCATGTGGCTGGTGGCCATTTTGAGGCCTAGGCCTGCAAGCTTGCCTGGCCTTGTCTGCCAACAGGCCTGCTTTCATCCACTGCTACCAGAGCAGGTAGCCACAGCTTTAGTAATCTACTGTTTTCTGTGTGCTCTGTTGAATTTAGACATCATTTAGGGCATGGATGGCATTGGATTGAGTTGGGGAAGTGTTTTTTGGGGTGGCCTTGCTGATGTTGTTGGGCCTGGCCATGTGGCTGGTGGCCATTTTGAGGCCTAGGCCTGCAAGCTTGCCTGGCCTTGTCTGCCAACAGGCCTGCTTTTATCCACTGCTACCAGAGCAGGTAGCCACAGCTTTAGTAATCTACTGTTTTCTGTTTGCTCTGTTGAATTTAGACATCATTTTGGGCATGGATGGCATTGGATTGAGTTGGGGAAGTGTGTTTTTTGGGGTGGCCTTGCTGATGTTGTTGGGCCTGGCCATGTGGCTGGTGGCCATTTTGAGGCCTAGGCCTGCAAGCTTGCCTGGCCTTGTCTGCCAACAGGCCTGCTTTCATCCACTGCTACCAGAGCAGGTAGCCACAGCTTTTGTAATCTACTGTTTTCTGTGTGCTCTGTTGAATTTAGACATCATTTAGGGCATGGATGGCATTGGATTGAGTGGGGGAAGTGTGTTTTTTGGGGTGGCCTTGCTGATGTTGTTGGGCCTGGCCATGTGGCTGGTGGCCATTTTGAGGCCTAGGCCTGCAAGCTTGCCTGGCCTTGTCTGCCAACAGGCCTGCTTTCATCCACTGCTACCAGAGCAGGTAGCCACAGCTTTAGTAATCTACTGTTTTCTGTTTGCTCTGTTGAATTTAGACATCATTTTGGGCATGGATGGCATTGGATTGAGTTGGGGAAGTGTGTTTTTTGGGGTGGCCTTGCTGATGTTGTTGGGCCTGGCCATGTGGCTGGTGGCCATTTTGAGGCCTAGGCCTGCAAGCTTGCCTGGCCTTGTCTGCCAACAGGCCTGCTTTCATCCACTGCTACCAGAGCAGGTAGCCACAGCTTTAGTAATCTACTGTTTTCTGTGTGCTCTGTTGAATTTAGACATCATTTAGGGCATGGATGGCATTGGATTGAGTTGGGGAAGTGTGTTTTTTGGGTTGGCCTTGCTGATGTTGTTGGGCCTGGCCATGTGGCTGGTGGCCATTTTGAGGCCTAGGCCTGCAAGCTTGCCTGGCCTTGTCTGCCAACAGGCCTGCTTTCATCCACTGCTACCAGAGCAGGTAGCCACAGCTTTAGTAATCTACTGTTTTCTGTTTGCTCTGTTGAATTTAGACATCATTTAGGGCATGGATGGCATTGGATTGAGTTGGGGAAGTGTGTTTTTTGGGCTGGCCTTGCTGATGTTGTTGGGCCTGGACATGTGGCTGGTGGCCATTTTGAGGCCTAGGCCTGCAAGCTTGCCTGGCCTTGTCTGCCAACAGGCCTGCTTTTTCATCCACTAGGATCAGAGCAGGTAGCCACAGCTTTATTGATCAAGTGTTTTCTATGTGATCTGTTGAATTTTTAGACATCACCTTCCTGAGAGTGTAGTGTGTGGCTGTACACAGTACTAGTAGTATAACATAGCTCTAGTTAAAAAAAAGTCATAAATGGCTAGACTATCTTTTGTTTGCACTAGTACAGTACTAAGTAACTGAACCACAAAAACAAATGCAACATTTCACTGATGTTCTTCTCCTGTCTTCTTTGCTTTTAGGTGCACAAAAGACAGAGTAGGAGGTGTCATCGGCATCACCTGGCTACCCGTTGTACTGCCAGCCAGACAGAAGTCCTGCTGCGCATCACGCCCACGTGTGACCAGAACTTGTTGTGCATCTGCCTCCTGCCTGACATCGGAAGAAGATGGCCCCAAAGAAAGGTACCAGGTCCAGTACCAAGAAAGTTGCTGGTGAGAAGAAGGAACAGAAAAAGGAAGTGCCATTAACCACGACTGGTGGTGTGCCGGCCAAGGTTTTTTTTGGCACCAAAGCGTTGTCCGGGAACCAAGCTGGGACCAGCACAGCGGTCCAGCAACCCCACCAACCTAGGTCCAAGGGCTTTACAGTCGCAGAGGTAGCCAGTCTACTAACGGGCAGCGATGTTGAAGAAATGTCATTACCGCAAAGTAGTACACAATCAAGTTCAACGCAGGCGCAAACTCAGCATATCAGTGTCAAGCCGCCGCAACCAGAACAGCAGCAGCCGCCGCAACCAGAACAGCAGCAGCCGCCGCAACCAGAACAGCAGCAGCCGCCGCAACCAGAACAGCAGCAGCCGCCGCAACAGCCCACCATAGTAGTTGTTGCTCCTGACGTAGGGGCATTTCAGGAAATCGAGCTTCCTGCAGACAAAGCGGAGCGAAGTCAAACCACTGTTTCAGAACATCTATTGTCTTCCAGACCACCAGCAAGGAAAAGGAGGCTTAGTCCATCATCTTCTTCTTCAAGCCCCGCTTCTGATGATCGTGATGACACTTGGGTCCCACCAGCTCGGTCTGAGAGTGAAGTACGCCACAAGACATTGCTTCTGAAAAGGAAGGTCCCAGAAAAACTTAGAGTTATGGAGGTAGATGTAGAAGAGGGGGGTGATGATGTTGATGAAGACGAGCCAGTCATCACGCACATTACTCCCGCCCCAAAGGGATTGGAGACCGACATTCTCACCCTATCCAGAAAGGCTGCTACTGAGCGGGATGTAGCACGGATCTCACCAACACAGGTTACACCGCCACTACCTCCAGCTGCCATATTTTCCAAGGCCCGGCAGGGACCTACATCCAGCTCAACCATCTCAGTAGGAAGTGGTAGTAAAAGTCACAGTGTAGGTGGACAGGGTCACATATTTTCAAGCACCCCCTCAAGTTCATCTGGTGTTGAAAGTGGCACATCCAGCAGTGCCAGAAAGTTCTCCTCCCCAGTTTGGGACTTCTTTTCTGTTAGCGCCAAGGAGGAGAACGTTGCTATATGCGCAATTTGTCGGCAAGGTGTTCGGCGTGGTAAGCTTGGTACAAACTATGGTACCGGAGGACAAGCAAGTCATCTCAGAATACACCACACTATTGTGTGGGAGGATCACCTACTTAAGTTAAAAGAAAGTAGGAAAACTAAACCCTTTGAAGTTGGTCAGGAATCAGGGAGCGATATTATTGTGGTGGCAGGTGAAGAACAGGGAGGCATTTCTAGCCCTGTCTCCAGTAGTGCAGTCACTGCAGTGGTAACGCCCACATCCTCCTCAGTAACATCAGAGTGGCACCGCAGTAAGAGCCATACTCAGAGTGTGGGTGAGACACCAAGGCGACCGGCGAGTACCTCAATGAGACAATCTGTGTCGTTGAGCCTTAGTGGGTTAATGGCACCACTAAGGAAAGTAAGCCAGCCTACCATTGACAGCATGTTTAGGTTGGAGGGGCAGTTCCAACGCAACCACCCAACGGCACGATTGTACAATGCGAAGCTGGCTAAAATGTTAGCGCTGGACCTTCTTCCTTTTTCATTTGTGGAAGGGGTGGGTTTCCTTGAATTTGTGTCTGCCATCTGCCCGAAATGGAAAGTTCCCAGCCGGTCCTATTTCGCAAGAATTGCTGTTCCGGCACTACATCATGATGTGCTGGAATTGGTTGGTCACGGTTTGCAGCAGAGTGCTGTGCACAATATCCACCTGACAACAGACATGTGGACCAGTTGCCAAGCCACAGATTACATGTGCATCACTGCACACTGGATCTCTTTTGTGGGGGTTAAAGATCAACTATCTGCACGAGGTGTTGTTGACACAGCTGCGATTTTTGAAGGTACTCGGAAACATGCAACTGTAGCCATGTTCGCCATGGAGAAATCTCATACGGCTGAAAACATTTTAGAAGAGTTTCGCACCAAGGTTTTGGAATGGCTGCGGCCCAGAGGGCTTGGTATTGGTTTTGTTGCCACAGACAATGGCAGTAATGTACTTAAGGCCATGGAACTTGGTTCCTATTTCAGGGTTCCGTGTTTGGCACACTGCATAAACATTATAGTGCAAGACTTTCTGAAAAAATAACCCATAGTAAGCAATTTACTGTCCATCTGCCGAAGAATATGCACTCATTTCAGCCATTCTTTTAAAGCTCGGAAGCAGCTGAAGATCCTCCAACGTGAGCGTAGGATGCCAGTCAAGGCACTCATCCAGGAGGTGGCAACACGTTGGAACTCAACGTATTACATGCTTGATCGTCTGTGCGAACAGCAGAGGTCACTCAATGATTATGTCTGGTACAGAAGCAGTGATGCTAGTGTTAAAGGCATGACCCTTCAGAGGGAGCAATGGACCCTAATTCAATGCCTGACTGAGATGCTGTCTCCTTTTGAGGTCTTCACACGTGAAGTCAGCAAGGAGGACTGTACAATGGGCCAAGCTATCCCATTGTTGCAAATGCTAGAGCATGAGCTGAATAATGTGTCTGAATCCTACAAAGGTGTAGAGGACAGAAGGCAAGCCCATGACTTGGTGGAGAGCTTATCCAGGCGCTTATCAGAAAATGTAAGGATACAAAATAAAATTTTGTCACAAGAACATTACATTTGTGCCACAATTCTGGATCCACGTGCAAAATTAGGACTATTCCTTTCTTTTTCCGACACTGATGTTGCCCGCTACAAAATTTGTATAGCTGAAGCAGCCATCAAGTTTGAAAACGAAGGGCTGCTAATTAAAATCCCGCCACATCAACCCACAACAAGTACTGATACTGAAGCAGGCCATGCAGAATCAAGTGCAACTTCGTCGGCTGAGGGCAGTGCGGTTGGCTCACAATCGCAATACTCACCATCACCATCGACTACAAAAACAATAACTGGATCATTCAGCCGAGTACAATCATTATCAGATTGGTATGTAAAGATGGGCCGTAAGCACAGTGCTGATGCACAGAAAAAACAGCACAAAAGCTTACCAGCAGCAACCCTGAACATTGAGCGGATGGTCCAGGCCTATCTGGACGACCCAACAGAGGTGTACGTTGATCAAAACCCAGTGCAGTATTGGTATAGGAAAAGGTCTGAATGGCCACAGCTCAGCAGGCTGGCGATAAGCTATCTGGCTTGCCCTTTCGCAAGTGTCTCTTCCGAACGTGTTTTCAGTGCTGCTGGTTCCATTGTAACCTTGAGAAGGACCAGTCTATCTCCCAAAAACGTGGAGAGGTTAACAATGATCAAAATGAATCAGCACTTCATACCACCGAATTACACAATGCATGAATCAACAGAGGAAGATGAGGACAGCGGCTCAGGTGACGGAAGTATTGTGTCAGATGATTACCTACTACTGGAAGATCCCCCAGAGTTTGAGGACGAGCTATACTTCCCTGACAATTAGGCTCGCACTTACTGTCTTCCTCCCTTTTTTCCCCCTTTGTTTGTGTCTGTTGTTCCGGTTATAAACTTGTGAATCGCAACCAATGCATTATCACCGTCTTCTAATCTTCTAATTTAAGATACAAGTTTCAGGTGTCTGCCATTTGACACTACAGTCCTCAGAATCCAGCTCCTCCGCTCGATCATACTGCATCTCCTGGTCAATTCCATTTCCCTCATGAATGATGATTGGATGATGGTAACAACAAATTCAAACTTTCCTCGTCCTTCCAAAACAAGTGGACCATGAATCTGATGACTTCTATAGCTATCCTCCTTCAGAGCCGAGAGAGACTGGCCATTAACTGAAAATAAGATGCAACAGGTAATGATTGATGCCATGCATTGGCCGCAGAATAGCAGACTGAATGATGTAGATTTTGTTGTGTGTGTTGCGCATGAATGAATTGATGTAATTGTGCACTGCCACTAATCAACATTATACAGAACACACTAATTTTCCCCTTCTGGCAAACAAGAAATGTGTACTTCTCCTGCATCTTGGTGATACATTGCTTTTAATTCAATACAGGAAGGGGACTCACTCAATCTGCGCAATGCAAATGACTGTGACTTAACAGCACCGTCCATCATGATGATGGCGAAAGAGACGGCCTGCAGCGTTAACGAGATGAGAAGCAACAGGTAATGATTGATGCCATGCATTGGCCGCAGAATAGCAGACTGAATGATGTAGATTTTGTGGTGTGTGTTGCGCATGAATTGATGTAATTGTGCACTGCCACTAATCAACTTTCTACAGAACACACTAGTAATTACTAATTTTCCCCTTCTGGCAAACAAGAAATGTGTACTTCTCCTGCATCTTGGTGATACATTGCTTTTAATTCAATACAGGAAGGGGACTCACTCAATCTGCGCAATGCAAATGACTGTGACTTAACAGCACCGTCCATCATGATGATGGCGAAAGAGACGGCCTGCAGCGTTAACGAGATGAGATGCAACAGGTAATGATTGATGCCATGCATTGGCCGCAGAATGGCAGACTGAATGATGTAGATTTTGTGGTGTGTGTTGTGCATGAATTGATGTAATTGTGCACTGCCACTAATCAACTTTCTACAGAACACACTAGTAATTACTAATTTTCCCCTTCTGGCAAACAAGAAATGTGTACTTCTCCTGCATCTTGGTGATACATTGCTTTTAATTCAATACAGGAAGGGGACTCACTCAATCTGCGCAATGCAAATGACTGTGACTTAACAGCACCGTCCGTCATGATGATGGCGAAAGAGACGGCCCGTTAACTTAAGATGAGAAGGAACAGGTAATAAATGATGATAATTAATGGCATGCATTGGACACCTGACTCTGAGCTATTGGTCTTTGTGTTTGCGTTGTTTGTTGTGCACAAAGTGATGTCAAAGTGTACTAGTGGTAATCTATCTTTCTGTACACAATAAAGAATGACTCAAGTCAGTAATATTTATATTTCTACTCTTGTTGTGTTATAAAAATTACACTTGTACTGCAGGCCGATCTTCAGTCAGTAGAAGTATCAGAGCTGATGATGAAGTCAGGAGGATGTTTCATGAGTGGCATAAAACGGAAAAACCTAAAGGTAAACACGTGAACAACAACCACAGCACACCCAAATGTCTGTGTAGAAGTTGAATAGAGTGTAGCGGTGGGATGACTGCAGTGCATTGATTTTACTAACTTTAACTGTAAAATGCTATGTCTGGAATGGATAATGTGCTTTGCGTTTGTCCAACTCTTTGAGAGAAAAAAAAAGGACTCTAAAGTGTTAACGTAGGATGTGCTAATGGTAAGCACTGTGGGCCTGATCTCTCCTGTTACTGTTGAAGGTCTATGCTGGAAACAGACTACAGTAGAGATGATGCATATGCATACATGCCACCTCGGAAAGTGTTCTTGTTGCACTACACCATCACTTGTGCATTTGTTTTCACTTTCTTTCTGAATATCCCCTTTGGTTTTCAATCTAAAATTACAGGCCGGGCCTTGTCCAAAACTTTGTAAAACATTACAATGCATATTAATTACCTTACCAATCAATCACCTTTTTATTCCAGCCAGGCAGTGGCGAGTGGTGAGGCGACACACCCAAGATTGATGGACGAGAGGAGCAAGAGGAATGCCGAAATGCAAAAAAACAGTCCACATTTTTGACCAGGATAAGACAGTAACAGTATCCACTTTTCACTTCTTTTAAATAATTTGATTAATATCTTGTATACATTCTTTACAACAGTGTGTTCTTGGAGTTATTATCAATCATCATTACGTTTGCTCTGTGTTTACGATTCTTCACTACCAATATTTAAAATTTCTATTTGCTATCTGTTAAAGTATTAAGGCCGGAACAGAACAAGAAATAGAAGTGTATGTAATCCGGGTCTCATCATGCATGCATTTCCTTTTTATACCTTAACATATGGAATGGTTATGGTATGGTAGTCTTCAATGATTGTCGTTTGTTTGTCTATGTATACATACTGTTTTTCTATGTCAAACCTTTCCCAAAATACCCCTTCCCATCCAATCAACGGACCCTAACCCTCTTCCCCCAGGCTGTGTGACTTATTGTCGAGGTGTAACTAAATTAAATGTACACCAATACTTAATCACACACTTGCTGGGGCGGATGTGGTGAAAGCAACACTACTTCAATTTCAATGCAGAGCGATGATCTTCTTCTGCTTGCTCACCCATGAGTAGGATATTTCAGAGGTTATTTTATTTAACAAAGGAACATATACCTCAGCATGAATTGCCGGCATTGATTGGATTTGTTTGTTGTCATTCCTCATATACAGCACTAACTGTTAGACTGTAGGCATAGTCAAGTCGACAAAACTATAGTTTGTAACTCTGTCTAGTAGTCTATCCTCATAATAACCAGCATTCATTTTTTTTGTCAAATATTTGAGCATATAATTGTTGCTCGGTAAATTCTGTGATGTACTTCATTCAACTACTCCTCTAACAGTCTCTCAAAGGCGATTGACTATCTCCTTTTCTTTTTTTGGAAATGCTGCCACCCTGCCAGTGTATACTACTACTACTATACTACCACCACCACCCCAATCATGGCATGTATGAAAAAGGAAACCATCTTCACCATGCAGCCAGTGCTGTGCCACAGTTGGACATAAACATCAAGCACCGGTAAGAGAGAAGTTTGGGGGAGGCAGAATCAATAATGGACATGTTGTCAATGATTTCAGTTTCAAACACCACTCCAAAGAATGCATAGTAGGACCAGTCAATGAGTGAGGTGTGTCGCATCTATCTGTTTGTGTCTTATACAGTCAGCAAATTATTGAAATCAAACACACGCTATGGGCGGCCATGCACCAGCAAAGAAACAGTGTGATGTAAAACAGTTACCCCACCTACAAAACATTAACAACATTGCATGTAACATAGAAAAATATATTTAATTGACCCTAACAAATAAACTAAACCCACAAAAGCTGACCCACCCACCTCCCTAACCCCAACGACTGTCCATAGAAGTAGAGAACGCCCAAACGAGTGAAGAACGAACAGGAATTAAAAAAGGGGCAGTGACAGGGACTAACTGGTGGGGCGGGTCTGGAGGAGGACACGCATCTGGTCCTCTAAATGGGCGACGCGGCGTCTAAGGCCGCGGCAGTTGCAGCCACAGGGGGGGGGGCACCGGAGATGACACGGTGGCGGCGGGCAGCCGTCCGGCGGTGGCGCCGTACCGCTGGAGGGCGGTGGCTGGGGCCCGGGGCACTGGAGGAGCCTTCAATAGCTGCAGCAGCCTCCTCCTCCTCCTCGGCTAGGACCACCAGCCGCCGGTATTCCTGCTGGATTGCCTCCAGCTTCCGGCGCCGTGCCTTGGCGGCCAACTCCTTACGGTTGAGTTTCAGAGTTGCTGTGTATCAAAAAGAAAAAAACAAGACAATTGTAAAATATAGTCTTAATAAAACAGTAGGACAAGGTAATTATTTATACACATAGTGGCATGGTAGAGTAGCACTATAAAATAAAGCACAGTAGTACATAACATTTTAAATGTCGCCCGTCCTTCTTCCTTCCACCTGTCTTACACTTTTTAGTTGAACAGTGCACCAGGTGCTCTTCTCCATAAAACTTTCAAAGCGGAGTTGAAATCAGATAGATGAGGACATTGGTTACTCAATACTCCGGCTCCTAGTCCTATACCAATTAAAGGGAATTCTAGTCTTCTAGTTCACTCTTCAAACGTCCCCAAGAACTCATACTTACTTACGACATCGGATAGCGGGCGGACTTTGTCCGCCCGCCATCCGACTGCTAAAAAGGGTGGGGGTCCCGTGGGGACAATTAATTAGGATGATGCGCCCGGCACAGTGGCGGGCGCACCCTGTTTTTTTAAATTTAAATTCTGGTTGGCTTTGCTGAAAGCAATGCTAAAATGTTGTGCTGCTTTTCCAAGCACAACATGACGGGCCTCGTACGGAGCCTGTCACGTTTTGCTTTGAAAGTCGGGGGGGTACCATAGCATCGGTAGGTACCCTCCATGGGGGCCCCCAAGCATACTCTGCAATGTGTGCATGCCTTTCCGTGGCGGACGGCAATGCCGCCACGCAAAGGCATTCCAAAATGCAGATTATATGGCTGCCGGTGTGGTGAGAGAGACACCACCGCCATATTGAACCCTTTTCCGCCTGGTCATGTCTGAATATTTTCTACAGGGATGGCGGGAGGTTTGCCCCTGCTGTGACGGCAGTGAATTCCAGCCAGCCCGGCGGGGGCAATACGCCCACCATCCTAATGGGGCCCTAATTCACAACTGTACAGTATACATATACATACAGTACACCTTTGCAGTGAGTGTGCTGTCAAGTTCAACAATAGTTAAAGATTATGAATCTAACTTACCACCGCCTGCCACTGGTGCTGCCACTCCCCCTCCGTTGCTATCTGCAACTGCCGCATCCTCGCCCTCGGCGTCGCCTTCGCTGGCCCCAGCAATGGTGGTCGGTAGTGCGCCTAGAAAACATTACACATTTATTAGGCGACATATACACCTCCCCCCTATTGATCAGTAGCAAGGTTGAAAAATGAGTTAATACTAACATACATCACTAGTACAAATCAGGTAGTAGTAGAGTAGACACTAAGTTATATGATCATTGTAGCATTTGCTTGATTAGCCCTAGCCATGCACATGTGACGTTACCTTTACCTTGCAGCTTCTTAAGACACCTTTGAGCCCACATGACCTGCCTCACACTGCTACTGTCTAGTCTACGCGCTGCGTACAAGCGGTCAACAAACATTAACAAGCCACTTTTTTAGGAAGAACTGGTGTACTACTGTTACTGTTAGTCCATATTGCTTATCCATAGATGCTACACTTTTTGGCACGGCTGAGAAATGCTTGCAAGTTGCAATATACTAACGCACACCATTTCTTTTTTCGCATTACAGACGCAAGATTCCCTTCTACGAACCAGAGCTTCTGAACGATGCACCAACTACCAGTACTAGGTTATTCTGAGGTGAGGGGTCCCTTCACTCACATCTTCATTTATAAATGTATATAAACTAAATCGCTATGGGATGGTGGTGCTGCCTTCCACCACTTCAGTTATCATGATTTCATTCCCAACTGTATAAGTGTAACAATGTATATTGTTTTAATGTTATTGATTTGCCGGTTGGTGCTGCTAAGAAAACAGTGTACAGACCTTCTCAAATTGAAATAAAAATTTTAAACTTACATAGACTTTGTGGTATTTGGTGTGGAGTGGACTAACTTACACGAGTGAGCAAATTAAAGTAAGGGTGTGCATGTGAATTGCTTCCACGACAGAGGTTGGGTGTGTTATGTTCTGGGTTGTCTACTTGTTGGTTATCTTGGGGGGAGGGTTCCGAGACCTAATAGGTATGACAAGACAGTACTATAGTCAAGCAGTGGAATTGTGGTGGGTGCGGAATTTCTGATTGAGGTGTGCAAGGAAGGTCCAACCTACCATCACCAACATCCTATTTTCTGGTGCAAATGTATGTGCAAGATCCCTACAACAGTGGTATGTCCTATAGGGTATCATATCAAAATATTAAGAAATCTGGTAGGGCTGTTGTTGCTGTGAATTTTCAAAGCCTAAACATCAATAAGAGTAAAAAGTAGTACAAGACAACGACCCAACGGATTGTACGAGCTACTGGTGAATATGAGTTTTATATTACAACCTTTCACAAAGAGTGGCACTGGCCAACTGGGCAAGACTAGCTACTACAGTACAGACAGACAGACTGATAGTATGTAGTAGTACTCAGTCATCATAGCGAAGGCAGGGATAAGCTTTTTGAAACCGTACAGATCGAAGGATAATTGGTGGTAAAAAAATAGCATTTGGAAACACACTATAGTTCGGGAGAAATGGGGCAGTAAAAGTTATGGAATAAGAAATATTATTAAAAACAAGAAGACTTACTGGGGCCAGCAGAGGAGCCCTCAGCGGTGTCCTCCTGGTGGTGTTCCTGTCCCGCCGACTGCCCAGTCCCTGCCCGTCTGCCCCTGGGTGCTGATGAACAGGAAAGATATAAGAAAGAGACAAACATTGATGGATGGTGTCAAACAAATACAATATTTTTCAACAACGGTCAAAAAACACTTATGTAAACAATTGCAATAACTACATTGACCAATCTCATCTGGTCAACATGTAATATCGGGGGATTCGCAGTTCGACTACTTAAGTTACTATTTATCAACAGTAATCCATTCTTCCATTCTGATTCCAGAAAACTAAGTTACAAGTAAGCCTAAGTATTAGTACAACGTACCACCCAACCTAGCCCACCTATTCCAGGCATGCCAATTGTACATTAAGTATGCATTTCCACTGTATTCCTCAACAATGTGTATGATCCAATCATGGAGGACACATGAACATGACTACATTTTTTGTATACACCAAATTTTGGTTTGATTGATGCTGATCTGCTACTGCTAAGTAACTGCAAAGCCTACCTCCACTCATTGAACAAACTAGAAAGGTTCTAAAGACTGCCGTACTAGCAGCACGTCACGTAACTGAGTGAGGGGGGCATCACGCATACCACTAACCAATTAGAAGCTCATACAAAGTACCTAAACCTATGTATCAATCCGCCCCTATCTATTAGTGACAGGACAAAGTAAGGAGTGGACGTGAGTCACTGTAGCATTACGTAACTTAATTTCTCTAAAATAAACTCGTAAAGAATCACGCTAAGCAAGCGCAAACGCAAAGCTGCAAACAAGTAAGATTAGTAGTAGCGCAGAAGAGCACCTGTGTCATAATCACAGAAGACTTTTAAACGTTATTAACCTGGAATGTATTGCAAGCAGCAACATTCTAGCTGGTTGGAAGGAAAAAAAGATATTCGCAATATATAACATAGAGCAGAAGAACAGACACAAAGTTGTAATAATTAAATAGGTACTCACCAAGCCCCGGGACCTCCACTCCTAGCAGGTCCAGCAGGTCCTGCTCACGGTCCAGGATGTCGGACCACCGGTGCGTCAGCTGTGCCTGGGTGCGCCGGACCCCAGAGATGCGCGACACTGCCCGGCGCACCTTCCCCCACCGCTGCCGACGCTCCCGGAGGCCGTACCCGGACCCAGGCCTGCCACCTGCTGCCAGGGTTGAGGGGAGGTGGCGCTGCACAAAGAAAATTAGTGCAGCAAACTCCGCCTCCCCAAATAAGGCCCGTGCATGCACCCCTTGTGGGCGCCGCCTTCCGCAAGGAAGGCGGTCGCGGCTCTGGCTGCGCCGGCGAACAGCCCTGCCCTTGGACATGGTTCTGGGGACGGGGCGGGAAAGAAAAGGTAAAATAAATAAAGGAGTAAAGGAAATAAATAGCGGGCAATACAAAGAGAAAAAGTAGCTAAAAAACTAAAAAAAAGTAGACAAAAACCAAAAATATAGAGGCAGGAAAATAGTTAGAGAAATAATAAGAAATAAAGATCCAAAAAAGCTATAAACAAAGGATTGAAAAGATTTAGGGAGGATTGAAAATCAGGCCCCAGAACCATGCAATAGAGTGGAAAACAAGATGGCCGCGCCCATTGCGACCACGTGCGCAAGTTCGCGCGATATTTTCTCCCTGAGCAAGCAAAAAGCAACGCGATCAAGTAAAAGCGATCGCGAACAGGAAATATCGACCGCGAACATGCATTGCGCGACCCGGAACAGGAAGTAAACAACGCCAGAGGGCGGGACAAGTGAAAACAAGATGGCCGCGCCCGTGAGCAACCGCATGGGTAAGTTGGCGACCCGCGAACATGCAAAAAATACCGCGAACAGGCGGCAAAAAAAGTTCCGCGTCTTCGCGATATTTCCGGCGTGTTTGCGGAGATTTTCTACATTCTCGCGATAATTTGCGGAAGTTAATTCCGCAAATTCCGCCCACCCCTAGTCTAAACTAGGGTGGCATGGTGAGCAAAAAAACGATGGATTTATCCCAGATCTCCTGACTGGGGGTGAATGTATGATTCATTTAGCATTCCGTCCATCATTTGTTTGCGTAACACTTTTTGCCCTAAGTGGGATGGGTATGCCCAGACGTGGGTCCCTTGCTCACTGTGCCACTGGATTCAAGCTAGCCTGGCTGAAGAAGGGTGACATACCCTGAAACCCATCCCAGGATGCTTGTTTCCAGTCCAGGGAGGACCTGGCTTGGCAGTTCGGTCTGGACTTTTCCCATGAGGCACAGGGTCAAGATTGATTTGCATATGGCTGGGTCTAAACTGGGGTGGCATGGTGAGCAAAAAAACCATGGATTTAACCCAGATCTCCTGACTGGGGGTGAATGTATGATTCCTTCAGCATTCCGTCCATCATTTGTTTGCATAACACTTTACGCCCAAAGTGGGATGGGTATGCCCAGACGTGGGTCCCTTGCTCACTGTGCCACTGGATTCAAGCTAGCCTGGCTGAAGAAGGGTGACATACCCTGAAACCGGTCCGAGGATGCTTGTTTCCGGTCCAGGGAGGACCTGGCTTTGCAGTTCGGTCTGGACTGTTCCCATGAGGCACAGGGTCAAGACTGATTTGCATATGGCTGGGTCTTAACTGGGGTGGCATGGTGAGCAATAAAAAGATGGATTTAACCCAGATCTTCTGACTGGGGGTGAATGTATGATTCATTCAGCATTCCGTCCATCATTTGTTTGCGTAACACTTTTCGCCCTAAGTGGGATCGGTATGCCCAGACATTGGTCCCTTGCTCACTGTGCCACTGGATTCAAGCTAGCCTGGCTGAAGAAGGGTGACATACCCTGAAACCGGTCCCAGGATGCTTGTTTCCGGCCCAGGGAGGACCTGGCTCGGCAGTTCCGTATGGACTGTTCCCATGAGGCACAGGGTCAAGACAGATTTGCATATGGTTGGGTCTAAACTGGGGTGGCATTGTGAGCAAAAAAACGATGGATTTAACCCAGATCTCCTGACTGGGGGTGAATGTATGATTCATTCAGCATTCCGTCCATCATTTGTTTGCGTAACACTTTTCGCCCTAAGTGGGATGGGTATGCCAGGACGTGGGTCCCTTGCTCGCTGTGCCACTGGATTCAAGCTAGCCTGGCAGAAGAATGGTGACATACCCTGAAACCGGTCCCAGGATGCTTGTTTCCGGTCCAGGGAGGACCTGGCTTGGCAGTTCGGTCTGGACTGTTCCAATGAGGCATAGGGTCAAGACTGATTTGTATAAGGCTGGGTCTAAACTGGGGTGGCAAGGTGAGCAAAAAAGACGATGGATTTAACCCAGATCTCCTGACTGGGGGTGAATGTATGATTCATTCAGCATTCCGTCCATCAATTGTTTGCGTAACACTTTTTGCCCTAAGTGGGATGGGTATGCCCAGACGTGGGTCCCTTGCTCACTGTGCCACTGGATTCAAGCTAGCCTGGCTGAAGAAGGGTGACATACCCTGAAACCCATCCCAGGATGCTTGTTTCCGGTCCAGGGAGGACCTGGCTTGGCAGTTCGGTCTGGACTTTTCCCATGAGGCACAGGGTCAAGATTGATTTGCATATGGCTGGGTCTAAACTGGGGTGGCATGGTGAGCAAAAAAACGATGGATTTAGCCCAGATCTCCTGACTGGGGGTGAATGTATGATTCCTTCAGCATTCCGTCCATCATTTGTTTGCGTAACACTTTTTGCCCTAAGTGGGATGGGTATGCCCAGACGTGGGTGTCTTGCTCACTGTGCCACTGGATTCAAGCTAGCCTGGCTGAAGAAGGGTGACATACCCTGAAGACGGTCCCAGGATGCTTGTTTCCGGTCCAGGGAGGACCTGGCTTGGCAGTTCGGTCTGGACATTTCCCATGAGGCACAGGGTCAAGATTGATTTGAATATGGCTGGGTCTAAACTGGGGTGGCATGGTGAGCAAAAAAACGATGGATTTAACCCAGATCTCCTGACTGGCGGTGAATGTATGATTCATTCAGCATTCCGTCCATCATTTGTTTGCGTAACACTTATCGCCCTAAGTGGGATGGGTATGCCTAGACGTGGGTCCCTTGCTCACTGTGCCAATGGATTCAAGCTAGCCTGGCTGAAGAAGGGTGACATACCCTGAAACCGGTCCCAGGATGCTTGTTTCCGGTCCAGGGAGGACCTGGCTTGGCAGTTCGGTCTGGACTGTTCCCATGAGGCACAGGGTCAAGACTGATTTGCATATGGCTGTGTCTAAACTGGAGTGACATGGTGTGCAAAAAAATGATGGATTTAACCCAGATCTCCTGACTGGGGGTGAATGTATGATTCATTCAGCATTCTGTCCATCATTTGTTTGCGTTACACTTTTCGCCCTATGTGGGATGGGTATGCCCAGACGTGGGGCCCTTGCTCACTGTGCCACTGGATTCAAGCCAGCCTGGCTGAAGAAGGGTGACATACCCTGAAACCGGTCCCAGGATTCTTGTTTCTGGTCCAGGGAGGACCTGGCTTGGCAGTTCAGACTGGACTGTTCCCATGAGGCATAGGGTCAAGACTGATTTGCATATGGCTGTGTCTAAACTAGGGTGGCATGGTGAGCAAAAAAATGATGGCTTTAACCCAGTTCTCCTGACTGGGGGTTAATGTATGATTCATTCAGCATTCCGTCCATCATTTGTTTGCGTAACACTTTTCGCCCTAAGTGGGATGGGTATGCCCAGGCTTGGGTCCCTTGCTCACTGTGCCACTGGATTCAAGCTAGCCTGGCTGAAGAAGGGTAACGTACCCTGAAACCGGTCCCAGGATGCTTGTTTCCGGTCCAGGGAGGACCTGGCTTGGCAGTTAGGTCTGGACTGTTCCCATGAGACACAGGGTCAAGACTGATTTGCATATGGCTGGGTCAAAACTGGGGTGGCATGGTGAGCAAAAAAACGATGGATTTAACCCAGATCACCTGACTAGGGGGTGAATGTATGATTCATTCAGCATTCCGTCCATCATTTGTTTGCGTAACACTTTTCGCGCTAAGTGGGATGGGTATGCCCAGACGTGGGTCCCTTGCCCATTGTGCCACTGGATTCAAGCTAGCCTGGCTGAAGAAGGGTGACATACTCTGAAGCCAGTCCCAGGATGCTTGTTTTTGGTCCAGGGAGGACCTGGCTTGGCAGTTCGGTCTGGACTGTTCCCATGAGGCACAGGGTCAAGACTGATTTGCATATGGCTGGGTCTAAACTGGGGTGGCATGGTGAGCAAAAAAACTGATGGATTTAACCCAGATCTCCTGACTGGGGGTGAATGTATGATTCCTTCAGCATTCCGTCCATCATTTGTTTGCGTAACACTTTTCGCCCTAAGTGGGATGGGTATGCCAGGACGTGGGTCCCTTGCTCGCTGTTCCACTGGATTCAAGCTAGCCTGGCTGAAGAAGGGTGACATACCCTGAAACCGGTCCCAGGATGCTTGTTTCCGGTCCAGCAAGGACCAGGCTTCGCAGTTCGAACTGGACTGTTCCCATGAGGCACAGGGTCAAGACTGATTTGCATATGGCTGGGTCTAAACTGGGGTGGCATGGTGAGCAATAAAACAATGGATTTAACCCAGATCTCCTGACTGGGGGTGAATGTATGATTCCTTCAGCATTCCGTCCATCATTTGTTTGTGTATCACTTTTCGCCCAAAGTGGGATGGGTATGCCCAGACGTGTGTCCCTTGCTCACTGTGCCACTGGATTCAAGCTAGCCTGGCTGAAGAAGGGTGACATACCCTGAAACCGGTCCCAGGATGCTTGTTTCCGGCCCAGGGAGGACCTGGCTTGGCAGTTCGGTCTGGACTGTTCCCATGAGGCACAGGGTCAAGACTGATTTGCACATGGCTGGGTCTAAACTGGGGTGGCATAGTGAGCAAAAAAAATGATGGATTTAACCCAGTTCTCCTGACTGAGGGTTAATGTATGATTCATTCAGCATTCCGTCCATCATTTGTTTGCGTAACACTTTTCGCCCTAAGTGGGATGGGTATGCCCACGTGGGTCCCTTGCTCACTGTGCCACTGGATTCAAGCTAGCCTGGCTGAAGAAGGGTGACATACCCTGAAACCGGTCCCAGGATGCTTGTTTCCGGTCCAGGGAGGACCTGGCTTGGCAGTTCGGTCTAGACTGTTCCCATGAGGCACAGGGTCAAGACTGATTTGCATATGGCTGGGTCTAAACTGAGGTGGCATGGTGAGCAAAAAAACCATGGATTTAACCCAGATCTCCTGACTGGGGGTGAATGTATGATTCATTCAGCATTCCGTCCATCATTTGTTTGCGTTACACTTTTCGCCCTATGTGGGATGGGTATGCCCAGACGTAGGTCCCTTGCTCACTGTGCCACTGGATTCAAGCTAGCCTGGCTGAAGAAGGGTGACATACCCTGAAACCGGTCCCAGGATGTTCGTTTCCGGCCCAGGGAGGACCTGGCTTGGCAGTTCGGTCTGGACTGTTCCCATGAGGCACAGGGTCAAGACTGATTTGCATATGGCTGGGTCTAAACTGGGGTGGCATGGTGAGCAAAAAAACGATGGATTTATCCCAGATCTCCTGACTGGGGGTGAATGTATGATTCATTCAGCATTCCGTCCATCATTTGTTTGCGTAACACTTTTCGCCCTAAGTGGATGGGTATGCCCAGGCTTGGGTCCCTTGCTCACTGTGCCACTGGATTCAAGCTAGCCTGGCTGAAGAAGGGTAACGTACCCTGAAACCGGTCCCAGGATGCTTGTTTCCGGTCCAGGGAGGACCTGGCTTGGCAGTTAGGTCTGGACTGTTCCCATGAGACACAGGGTCAAGACTGATTTGCATATGGCTGGGTCAAAACTGGGGTGGCATGGTGAGCAAAAAAACGATGGATTTAACCCAGATCACCTGACTGGGGGGTGAATGTATGATTCATTCAGCATTCCGTCCATCATTTGTTTGCGTAACACTTTTCGCGCTAAGTGGGATGGGTATGCCCAGACGTGGGTCCCTTGCCCATTGTGCCACTGGATTCAAGCTAGCCTGGCTGAAGAAGGGTGACATACTCTGAAGCCAGTCCCAGGATGCTTGTTTTTGGTCCAGGGAGGACCTGGCTTGGCAGTTCGGTCTGGACTGTTCCCATGAGGCACAGGGTCAAGACTGATTTGCATATGGCTGGGTCTAAACTGGGGTGGCATGGTGAGCAAAAAAACTGATGGATTTAACCCAGATCTCCTGACTGGGGGTGAATGTATGATTCCTTCAGCATTCCGTCCATCATTTGTTTGCGTAACACTTTTCGCCCTAAGTGGGATGGGTATGCCAGGACGTGGGTCCCTTGCTCGCTGTTCCACTGGATTCAAGCTAGCCTGGCTGAAGAAGGGTGACATACCCTGAAACCGGTCCCAGGATGCTTGTTTCCGGTCCAGCAAGGACCAGGCTTCGCAGTTCGAACTGGACTGTTCCCATGAGGCACAGGGTCAAGACTGATTTGCATATGGCTGGGTCTAAACTGGGGTGGCATGGTGAGCAATAAAACAATGGATTTAACCCAGATCTCCTGACTGGGGGTGAATGTATGATTCCTTCAGCATTCCGTCCATCATTTGTTTGTGTATCACTTTTCGCCCAAAGTGGGATGGGTATGCCCAGACGTGTGTCCCTTGCTCACTGTGCCACTGGATTCAAGCTAGCCTGGCTGAAGAAGGGTGACATACCCTGAAACCGGTCCCAGGATGCTTGTTTCCGGCCCAGGGAGGACCTGGCTTGGCAGTTCGGTCTGGACTGTTCCCATGAGGCACAGGGTCAAGACTGATTTGCACATGGCTGGGTCTAAACTGGGGTGGCATAGTGAGCAAAAAAAATGATGGATTTAACCCAGTTCTCCTGACAGAGGGTTAATGTATGATTCATTCAGCATTCCGTCCATCATTTGTTTGCGTAACACTTTTCGCCCTAAGTGGGATGGGTATGCCCACATGTGGGTCCCTTGCTCACTGTGCCACTGGATTCAAGCTAGCCTGGCTGAAGAAGGGTGACATACCCTGAAACCGGTCCCAGGATGCTTGTTTCCGGTCCAGGGAGGACCTGGCTTGGCAGTTCGGTCTAGACTGTTCCCATGAGGCACAGGGTCAAGACTGATTTGCATATGGCTGGGTCTAAACTGAGGTGGCATGGTGAGCAAAAAAACCATGGATTTAACCCAGATCTCCTGACTGGGGGTGAATGTATGATTCATTCAGCATTCCGTCCATCATTTGTTTGCGTTACACTTTTCGCCCTATGTGGGATGGGTATGCCCAGACGTAGGTCCCTTGCTCACTGTGCCACTGGATTCAAGCTAGCCTGGCTGAAGAAGGGTGACATACCCTGAAACCGGTCCCAGGATGTTCGTTTCCGGCCCAGGGAGGACCTGGCTTGGCAGTTCGGTCTGGACTGTTCCCATGAGGCACAGGGTCAAGACTGATTTGCATATGGCTGGGTCTAAACTGGGGTGGCATGGTGAGCAAAAAAACGATGGATTTATCCCAGATCTCCTGACTGGGGGTGAATGTATGATTCATTTAGCATTCCGTCCATCATTTGTTTGCGTAACACTTTTTGCCCTAAGTGGGATGGGTATGCCCAGACGTGGGTCTCTTGCTCACTGTGCCACTGGATTCAAGCTAGCCTGGCTGAAGAAGGGTGACATACCCTGAAGACGGTCCCAGGATGCTTGTTTCCGGTCCAGGGAGGACCTGGCTTGGCAGTTCGGTCTGGACATTTCCCATGAGGCACAGGGTCAAGATTGATTTGAATATGGCTGGGTCTAAACTGGGGTGGCATGGTGAGCAAAAAAACGATGGATTTAACCCAGATCTCGTGACTGGCGGTGAATGTATGATTCATTCAGCATTCCGTCCATCATTTGTTTGCGTAACACTTATCGCCCTAAGTGGGATGGGTATGCCTAGACGTGGGTCCCTTGCTCACTGTGCCAATGGATTCAAGCTAGCCTGGCTGAAGAAGGGTGACATACCCTGAAACCGGTCCCAGGATGCTTGTTTCCGGTCCAGGGAGGACCTGGCTTGCCAGTTCGGTCTGGACTGTTCCATGAGGCACAGGGTCAAGACTGATTTGCATATGGCTGTGTCTAAACTGGAGTGACATGGTGTGCAAAAAAATGATGGATTTAACCCAGATCTCCTGACTGGGGGTGAATGTATGATTCATTCAGAATTCTGTCCATCATTTGTTTGCGTTACACTTTTCGCCCTATGTGGGATGGGTATGCCCAGACGTGGGGCCCTTGCTCACTGTGCCACTGGATTCAAGCCAGCCTGGCTGAAGAAGGGTAACATACCCTGAAACCGGTCCCAGGATTCTTGTTTCTGGTCCAGGGAGGACCTGGCTTGGCAGTTCAGACTGGACTGTTCCCATGAGGCATAGGGTCAAGACTGATTTGCATATGGCTGTGTCTAAACTAGGGTGGCATGGTGAGCAAAAAAATGATGGCTTTAACCCAGTTCTCCTGACTGGGGGTTAATGTATGATTCATTCAGCATTCCGTCCATCATTTGTTTGCGTAACACTTTTCGCCCTAAGTTGGATGGGTATACCCAGGCGTGGGTCCCTTGCTCACTGTGCCACTGGATTCAAGCTAGCCTGGCTGAAGAAGGGTAACGTACCCTGAAACCGGTCCCAGGATGCTTGTTTCCGGTCCAGGGAGGACCTGGCTTGGCAGTTAGGTCTGGACTGTTCCCATGAGACACAGGGTCAAGACTGATTTGCATATGGCTGGGTCAAAACTGGGGTGGCATGGTGAGCAAAAAAACGATGGATTTAACCCAGATCACCTGACTAGGGGGTGAATGTATGATTCATTCAGCATTCCGTCCATCATTTGTTTGCGTAACACTTTTCGCCCTAAGTGGGATGGGTATGCCCAGACGTGGGTCCCTTGCTCACTGTGCCACTGGATTCAAGCTAGCCTGGCTGAAGAAGGGTGACATACCCTGAAACCGGTCCCAGGATGCTTGTTTCCGGTCCAGGGAGGTCCTGGCTTGGCAGTTCGGTCTAGACTGTTCCCATGAGGCACAGGGTCAAGACTGATTTGCATATGGCTGGGTCTAAACTGAGGTAGCATGGTGAGCAAAAAAACCATGGATTTAACCCAGATCTCCTGACTGGGGGTGAATGTATGATTCATTCAGCATTCCGTCCATCATTTGTTTGCGTTACACTTTTCGCCCTATGTGGGATGGGTATGCCCAGACGTAGGTCCCTTGCTCACTGTGCCACTGGATTCAAGCTAGCCTGGCTGAAGAAGGGTGACATACCCTGAAACCGGTCCCAGGATGTTTGTTTCCGGCCCAGGGAGGACCTGGCTTGGCAGTTCGGTCTGGACTGTTCCCATGAGGCACAGGGTCAAGACTGATTTGCATATGGCTGGGTCTAAACTGGGGTGGCATGGTGAGCAAAAAAACGATGGATTTAACCCAGATCTCCTGACTGGGGGTGAATGTATGATTCATTCAGCATTCCGTCCATCATTTGTTTGCGTAACACTTTTTGCCCTTAGTGGGATGGGTATGCCCAGACGTGGGTCCCTTGCTCACTGTGCCACTGGATTCAAGCAAGCCTGGCTGAAGAAGGGTGACATACCCTGAAACCCATCCCAGGATGCTTGTTTCCAGTCCAGGGAGGACCTGGCTTGGCAGTTTGATCTGGACTGTTCCCATGAGGCACAGGGTCAAGACTGATTTGCAAATGGCTGGGTCTAAACTGGGGTGGCATGGTGAGCAAAAAAACGATGGATTTATCCCAGATCTCCTGACTGGGGGTGAATGTATGATTCATTTAGCATTCCGTCCATCATTTGTTTGCGTAACACTTTTTGCCCTAAGTGGGATGGGTATGCCCAGGCGTGGGTCCCTTGCTCACTGTGCCACTGGATTCAAGCTAGCCTGGCTGAAGAAGGGTAACGTACCCTGAAACCGGTCCCAGGATGCTTGTTTCCGGTCCAGGGAGGACCTGGCTTGGCAGTTAGGTCTGGACTGTTCCCATGAGACACAGGGTCAAGACTGATTTGCATATGGCTGGGTCAAAACTGGGGTGGCATGGTGAGCAAAAAAACGATGGATTTAACCCAGATCACCTGACTAGGGGGTGAATGTATGATTCCTTCAGCATTCCGTCCATCATTTGTTTGCATAACACTTTTCGCCCTAAGTGGAATGGGTATGCCCAGACGTGGGTCCCTTGCTCACTGTGCCACTGGATTCAAGCTAGCCTGGCAAAAGAATGGTGACATACCCTGAAACCAGTCCCAGGATGCTTGTTTCCGGTCCAGGGAGGACCTGGCTTGGCAGTTCGGTCTGGACTGTTCCAATGAGGCATAGGGTCAAGACTGATTTGTATAAGGCTGGGTCTAAACTGGGGTGGCAAGGTGAGCAAAAAAGACGATGGATTTAACCCAGATCTCCTGACTGGGGGTGAATGTATGATTCATTCAGCATTCCGTCCATCAATTGTTTGCGTAACACTTTTCGCCCTAAGTGGGATGGGAATGCCCAGATGTGGGTCCCTTGCTCACTGTGCCACTGGATTCAAGCTAGCCTGGCTGAAGAAGGGTGACATACCCTGAAACCGGTCCCAGGATGCTTGTTTCCTGTCCAGGGAGGACCTGGCTTGGCAGTTCGGTCTGGACTGTTCCCATGAGGCACAGGGTCAAGACTGATTTGCATATGGCTGGGTCTAAACTGGGGTGGCATGGTGAGCAAAAAAACGATGGATTTATCCCAGATCTCCTGACTGGGGGTGAATGTATGATTCATTTAGCATTCCGTCCATCATTTGTTTGCGTAACACTTTTTGCCCTAAGTGGGATGGGTATGCCCAGACGTGGGTCCCTTGCTCACTGTGCCACTGGATTCAAGCTAGCCTGGCTGAAGAAGGGTGACATACCCTGAAACCCGTCCTAGGATGCTTGTTTCCGGTCCAGGGAGGACCTGGCTTGGCAGTTCGATCTGGACTGTTCCCATGAGACACAGGGTCAAGACTGATTTGCATATGGCTGGGTCTAAACTGGGGTGGCATGGTGAGCAAAAAACGATGGATTTAACCCAGATCTCCTGACTGGGGGTGAATGTATGATTCATTCCGCATTCCGTCCATCATTTGTTTGCGTAACACTTTTTGCCCTTAGTGCGATGGGTATGCCCAGACGTGGGTCTCTTGCTCACTGTGCCACTGGATTCAAGCTAGCCTGGCTGAAGAAGGGTGACATACCGTGAAACCCATCCCAGGATGCTTGTTTCCGGTCCAGGGAAGACCTGGCTTGGCAGTTCGATCTGGACTGTTCCCATGAGGCACAGGGTCAAGACTGATTTGCAAATGGCTGGGTCTAAACTGGGGTGGCATGGTGAGCAAAAAAAACATGGATTTAACCCAGATCTCCTGACTGGGGGTGAATGTGTGATTCATTCAGCATTCCGTCCATCATTTGTTTGCGTTACACTTTTCGCCCTATGTGGGATGGGTATGCCCAGACGTAGGTCCCTTGCTCACTGTGCCACTGGATTCAAGCTAGCCTGGCTGAAGAAGGGTGACATACCCTGAAACCGGTCCCAGGATGCTTGTTTCCGGTCCAGGGAGGACCTGGCTTGGCAGTTCGATCTGGACTGTTCCCATGAGGCACAGGGTCAAGACTGATTTGCAAATGGCTGGGTCTAAACTGGGGTGGCATGGTGAGCAAAAAATCGATGGATTTAACCCAGATCTCCTGACTGGGGGTGAATGTATGATTCATTCAGCATTCCGTTCATCATTTGCTTGCATAACACTTTTCGCCCTAAGTGGGATGGGTATGCCCAGACGTGGGTCCCTTGCTCACTGTGCCACTGGATTCAAGCTAGCCTGGCTGAAGAAGGGTGACATACCCTGAAGCCGGTCCCAGGATGCTTGTTTCCGGTCCAGGGAGGACCTGGCTTGGCAGTTTGGTCTGGACTTTTCCCATGAGGCACAGGGTCAAGATTGATTTGCATATGGCTGGGTCTAAACTGGGGTGGCATGGTGAGCAAAAAAACGATGGATTTAACTCAGATCTCCTGACTGGGGGTGAATGTATGATTCCTTCAGCATTCCGTCCATCATTTGTTTGCATAACACTTTTCGCCCAAAGTGGGATGGGTATGCCCAGACGTGGGTCCCTTGCTCACTGTGCCACTGGATTCAAGCTAGCCTGGCTGAAGAAGGGTGACATACCCTGAAACCGGTCCGAGGATGCTTGTTTCCGGTCCAGGGAGGACCTGGCTTTGCAGTTCGGTCTGGACTGTTCCCATGAGGCACAGGGTCAAGACTGATTTGCATATAGCTGGGTCTTAACTGGGGTGGCATGGAGAGCAATAAAAAGATGGATTTAACCCAGATCTCCTGACTGGGGGTGAATGTATGATTCATTCAGTTATCCGTCCATCATTTGTTTGCGTAACACTTTTCGCCCTAAGTGGGACGGGTATGCCCAGATGTGGGTCCCTTCCTCACTGTGCCACTGGATTAAAGCTAGCCTGACTGAAGAACTGTGACATACCCTGAAACCGGTCCCAGGATTCTTATTTCCGGTCCAGGGAGGACCTGGCTTGGCAGTTCGGTCTGGACTCTTCCCATGAGGAACAGGATCAAGACTGATTTGCATATGGCTGGGTCTAAACTGGGGCAGCATGGTGAGCAAAAAAAGATGGATTAACCCAGATCTCCTGACTGCGGTGAATGTATGATTCATTCTGCATTCCGTCCATCATTTGTTTGCGTAACAGTTTTCGCCCTAAGTGGGATGGGTATGCCCAGACATTGGTCCCTTGCTCACTGTGCCACTGGATTCAAGCTAGCCTGGCTGAAGAAGGGTGACATACCCTGAAACCGGTCCCAGGATGCTTGTTTCCGGCCCAGGGAGGCCCTGACTCGGCAGTTCGGTCTGGACTGTTCCCATGAGGCACAGGGTCAAGACAGATTTGTATATGGTTGGGTCTAAACTGGGATGGCATGGTGAGCAAAAAATCGATGGATTTAACCCAGATCTCCTGACTGGGGGTGAATGTATGATTCATTCAGCATTCCGTCCATCATTTGTTTGCGTAACACTTTTCGCCCTAAGTAGAATGGGTATGCCCAGACGTGGGTCCCTTGCTCACTGTGCCACTGGATTCAAGCTAGCCTGGCTGAAGAAGGGTGACATACCCTGAAACTGGTCCCAGGATGCTTGTTTCCGGTCCAGGGAGGACCTGGCTTGGCAGTTTGGTCTGGACTGTTCCCATGAGGCACAGGCTCAAGACTGATTTGCATATGGCTGGGTCTAAACTCGAGTGGCATGCTGAGCAAAAATATGATGGATTTAACCCAGATCTCCAGACTGGGCGTGAATGTATGATTGATTCAGCATTCCGTCCATCATTTGTTTGCATAACACTTTTCGCCCTAAGTGGAATGGGTATGCCCAGACGTGGGTCCCTTGCTCACTGTGCCACAGGATTCAAGCTAGCCTGGCAAAAGAATGGTGACATACCCTGAAACCAGTCCCAGGATGCTTGTTTCCGGTCCAGGGAGGACCTGGCTTGGCAGTTCGGTCTGGACGGTTCCAATGAGGCATAGGGTCAAGACTGATTTGTAAAAGGCTGGGTCTAAACTGGGGTGGCAAGGTGAGCAAAAAAGACGATGGATTTAACCCAGATCTCCTGACTGGGGGTGAATGTATGATTCATTCAGCATTCCGTCCATCAATTGTTTGCGTAACACTTTTCGCCCTAAGTGGGATGGGAATGCCCAGATGTGGGTCCCTTGCTCACTGTGCCACTGGATTCAAGCTAGCCTGGCTGAAGAAGGGTGACATACCCTGAAACCGGTCCCAGGATGCTTGTTTCCTGTCCAGGGAGGACCTGGCTTGGCAGTTCGGTCTGGACTGTTCCCATGAGGCACAGGGTCAAGACTGATTTGCATATGGCTGGGTCTAAACTGGGGTGGCATGGTGAGCAAAAAAACGATGGATTTATCCCACATCTCCTGACTGGGGGTGAATGATTGATTCATTTAGCATTCCGTCCATCATTTGTTTGCGTAACACTTTTTGCCCTAAGTGGGATGGGTATGCCCAGACGTGGGTCCCTTGCTCACTGTGCCACTGGATTCAAGCTAGCCTGGCTGAAGAAGGGTGACATACCCTGAAACCCGTCCCAGGATGCTTGTTTCCGGTCCAGGGAGGACCTGGCTTGGCAGTTCGATCTGGACTATTCCCATGAGACACAGGGTCAAGACTGATTTGCATATGGCTGGGTCTAAACTGGGGTGGCATGGTGAGCAAAAAACGATGGATTTAACCCAGATCTCCGGACTGGGGGTGAATGTGTGATTCATTCCGCATTCCGTCCATCATTTGTTTGCGTAACACTTTTTGCCCCTAGTGCGATGGGTATGCCCAGACGTGGGTCTCTTGCTCACTGTGCCACTGGATTCAAGCTAGCCTGGCTGAAGAAGGGTGACATACCGTGAAACCCATCCCAGGATGCTTGTTTCCGGTCCAGGGAAGACCTGGCTTGGCAGTTCGATCTGGACTGTTCCCATGAGGCACAGGGTCAAGACTGATTTGCAAATGGCTGGGTCTAACCTGGGGTGGCATGGTGAGCAAAAAAACCAAGGATTTAACCCAGATCTCCTGACTGGGGGTGAATGTGTGATTCATTCAGCATTCCGTCCATCATTTGTTTGCGTTACACTTTTCGCCCTATGTGGGATGGGTATGCTCAGACGTAGGTCCCTTGCTCACTGTGCCACTGGATTCAAGCTAGCCTGGCTGAAGAAGGGTGACATACCCTGAAACCGGTCCCAGGATGCTTGTTTCCGGTCCAGGGAGGACCTGGCTTGGCAGTTCGATCTGGACTGTTCCCATGAGGCACAAAGTCAAGACTGATTTGCAAATGGCTGGGTCTAAACTGGGGTGGCATGGTGAGCAAAAAATCGATGGATTTAACCCAGATCTCCTGACTGGGGGTGAATGTATGATTCATTCAGCATTCCGTTCATCATTTGCTTGCATAACACTTTTCGCCCTAAGTGGGATGGGTATGCCCAGACGTGGGTCCCTTGCTCACTGTGCCACTGGATTCAAGCTAGCCTGGCTGAAGAAGGGTGACATACCCTGAAGCCGGTCCCAGGATGCTTGTTTCCGGTCCAGGGAGGACCTGGCTTGGCAGTTCGTCTGGACTTTTCCCATGAGGCACAGGGTCAAGATTGATTTGCATATGGCTGGGTCTAAACTGGGGTGGCATGGTGAGCAAAAAAACGATGGATTTAACCCAGATCTCCTGACTGGGGGTGAATGTATGATTCCTTCAGCATTCCGTCCATCATTTGTTTGCATAACACTTTTCGCCCAAAGTGGGATGGGTATGCCCAGACGTGGGTCCCTTGCTCACTGTGCCACTGGATTAAAGCTAGCCTGACTGAAGAACTGTGATATACCCTGAAACCGGTCCCAGGATTCTTATTTCCGGTCCAGGGAGGACCTGGCTTGGCAGTTCGGTCTGGACTCTTCCCATGAGGCACAGGATCAAGACTGATTTGCATATGGCTGGGTCTAAACTGGGGCAGCATGGTGAGCAAAAAAAGATGGATTTAACCCAGATCTTCTGACTGGGGTGAATGTATGATTCATTCTGCATTCCGTCCATCATTTGTTTGCATAACACTTTTCGCCCTAAGTGGAATGGGTATGCCCAGACGTGGGTCCCTTGCTCACTGTCCCACTGGATTCAAGCTAGCCTGGCAAAAGAATGGTGACATACCCTGAAACCGGTCCCAGGATGCTTGTTTCCGGTCCAGGGAGGACCTGGCTTGGCAGTTCGGTCTGGACTGTTCCAATGAGGCATAGGGTCAAGACTGATTTGTATAAGGCTGGGTCTAAACTAGGGTGGCAAGGTGAGCAAAAAAGACGATGAATTTAACCCAGATCTCCTGACTGGGGGTGAATGTATGATTCATTCAGCATTCCGTCCATCAATTGTTTGCGTAACACTTTTCGCCCTAAGTGGGATGGGAATGCCCAGATGTGGGTCCCTTGCTCACTGTGCCACTGGATTCAAGCTAGCCTGGCTGAAGAAGGGTGACATACCCTGAAACCGGTCCCAGGATGCTTGTTTCCTGTCCAGGGAGGACCTGGCTTGGCAGTTTGGTCTGGACTGTTCCCATGAGGCACAGGGTCAAGACTGATTTGCATATGGCTGGGTCTAAACTGGGGTGGCATGGTGCGCAAAAAAACGATGGATTTATCCCAGATCTCCTGACTGGGGGTGAATGTTTGATTCATTCCGCATTCCGTCCATCATTTGTTTGCGTAACACTTTTTGCCCTTAGTGGGATGGGTATGCCCAGACGTGGGTCTCTTGCTCACTGTGCCACTGGATTCAAGCTAGCCTGGCTGAAGAAGGGTGACATACCGTGAAACCCATCCCAGGATGCTTGTTTCCGGTCCAGGGAGGACCTGGCTTGGCAGTTCGATCTGGACTGTTCCCATGAGGCACAGGGTCAAGACTGATTTGCAAATGGCTGGGTCTAAACTGGGGTGGCATGGTGAGCAAAAAAACGATGGATTTAACCCAGATCTCCTGACTGGGGGTGAATGTATGATTCATTCAGCATTCCGTCCATCATTTGTTTGCGTAACACTTTTCGCCCAAAGTGGGATGGGTATGCCCAGACGTGGGTCCCTTGCTCACTGTGCCACTGGATTCAAGCTAGCCTGGCTGAAGAAGGGTGACATGCCCTGAAACCGGTCTGAGGATGCTTGTTTCCGGTCCAGGGAGGACCTGGCTTTGCAGTTCGGTCTGGACTGTTCCCATGAGGCACAGGGTCAAGACTGATTTGCATATGGCTGGGTCTTAACTGGGGTGGCATGGTGAGCAATAAAAAGATGGATTTAACCCAGATCTCCTGACTGGGGGTAAATGTATGATTCATTCAGTTATCCGTCCATCATTTGTTTGCGTAACAATTTTCGCCCTAAGTGGGATGGGTATGCCCAGACATGGGTCCCTTGCTCACTGTGCCACTGGATTAAAGTTAGCCTGACTGAAGAACGGTGACATACCCTGAAATCGGTCCCAGGATTCTTATTTCCGGTCCAGGGAGGACCTGGCTTGGCAGTTCGGTCTGGACTTTTCCCATGAGGCACAGGATCAACACTGATTTGCATATGGCTGGGTCTAAACTGGGGCAGCTAGGTGAGCAAAAAAAGATGGATTTAACCCAGATCTCCTGACTGGGGTGAATGTATGAATCATTCTGCATTCCGTCCATCATTTGTTTGCGTAACACTTTTCGCCCTAAGTGGGATGGGTATGCCCAGACATTGGTCCATTGCTCACTGTGCCACTGGATTCAAGCTAGCCTGGCTGAAGAAGGGTGACATACCCTGAAACCGGTCCCAGGATGCTTGTTTCCGGTCCAGGGAGGACCTGGCTTGGCAGTTCGGTCTGGACTGTTCCAATGAGGCATAGGATCAAGACGGATTTGTATAAGGCTGGGTCTAAACTGGGGTGGCAAGGTGAGCAAAAAAGACGATGGATTTAACCCAGATCTTCTGATTGGGGGTGAATGTATGATTCATTCAGCATTCCGTCCATCAATTGTTTGCGTAACACTTTTCGCCCTAAGTGGGATGGGAATGCCCAGATGTGGGTCCCTTGCTCACTGTGCCACTGGATTCAAGCTAGCCTGGCTGAAGAAGGGTGACATACCCGGAAACCAGTCCCAGGATGCTTGTTTGCTGTCCAGGGAGGACCTGGCTTGGCAGTTCGGTCTGGACATTTCCCACGAGGCACAAGGTCAAGATTGATTTGAATATGGCTGGGTCTAAACTGGGGTGGCATGGTGAGCAAAAAAACGATGGATTTAACCCAGATCTCCTGACTGGCGGTGAATGTATGATTCATTCAGCATTCCGTCCATCATTTGTTTGCGTAACACTTATCGCCCTAAGTGGGATGGGTATGCCTAGACGTGGTTCCCTTGCTCACTGTGCCAATGGATTCAAGCTAGCCTGGCTGAAGAAGGGTGACATACCCTGAAACCGGTCCCAGGATGCTTGTTTCCGGTCCAGGGAGGACCTGGCTTGGCAGTTCGGTCTGGACTGTTCCCATGAGGCACAGGGTCAAGACTGATTTGCAAATGGCTGGGTCTAAACTGGGGTGGCATGGTGAGCAAAAAATCGATGGATTTAACCCAGATCTCCTGACTGGGGGTGAATGTATGATTCATTCAGCATTCCGTTCATCATTTGCTTGCATAACACTTTTCGCCCTAAGTGGGATGGGTATGCCCAGACGTGGGTCCCTTGCTCACTGTGCCACTGGATTCAAGCTAGCCTGGCTGAAGAAGGGTGACATACCCTGAAACCGGTCCCAGGATGCTTGTTTCCGGTCCAGGGGGGACCTGGCTTGGCAGTTTGGTCTAGACTGTTCCCATGAGGCACAGGGTCAAGACTGATTTGCATATGGCTGGGTCTAAACTGGGGTGGCATGGTGAGCAATAAAAAGATGGATTTAACCCAGATCTCCTGACTGGGGGTAAATGTATGATTCATTCAGTTATCCGTCCATCATTTGTTTGCGTAACACTTTTCGCCCTAAGTGGGATGGGTATGCCCAGATGTGGGTCCCTTGCTCACTGTGCCACTGGATTAAAGCTAGCCTGACTGAAGAACTGTGACATACCCTGAAACCGGTCCCAGGATTCTTATTTCCGGTCCAGGGAGGACCTGGCTTGGCAGTTCGGTCTGGACTCTTCCAATGAGGCACAGGATCAAGACTGATTTGCATATGGCTGGGTCTAAACTGGGGTGGCAAGGTGAGCAAAAAAGACGATGAATTTAACCCAGATCTCCTGACTGGGGGTGAATGTATGATTCATTCAGCATTCCGTCCATCAATTGTTTGCGTAACACTTTTCGCCCTAAGTGGGATGGGAATGCCCAGATGTGGGTCCCTTGCTCACTGTGCCACTGGATTCAAGCTAGCCTGGCTGAAGAAGGGTGACATACCCTGAAACCGGTCCCAGGATGCTTGTTTCCTGTCCAGGGAGGACCTGGCTTGGCAGTTTGGTCTGGACTGTTCCCATGAGGCACAGGGTCAAGACTGATTTGCATATGGCTGGGTCTAAACTGGGGTGGCATGGTGAGCAAAAAAACGATGGATTTATCTCAGATCTCCAGACTGGGGGTGAATGTATGATTCATTCCGCATTCCGTCCATCATTTGTTTGCGTAACACTTTTTGCCCTTAGTGGGATGGGTATGCCCAGACGTGGGTCTCTTGCTCACTGTGCCACTGGATTCAAGCTAGCCTGGCTGAAGAAGGGTGACATACCGTGAAACCCATCCCAGGATGCTTGTTTCCGGTCCAGGGAGGACCTGGCTTGGCAGTTCGATCTGGACTGTTCCCATGAGGCACAGGGTCAAGACTGATTTGCAAATGGCTGGGTCTAAACTGGGGTGGCATGGTGAGCAAAAAAACGATGGATTTAACCCAGATCTCCTGACTGGGGGTGAATGTATGATTCATTCAGCATTCCGTCCATTATTTGTTTGCGTAACACTTTTCGCCCTAAGTGGGATGGGTATGCCCAGACGTGGGTCCCTTGCTCACTGTGCCACCGGATTCAAGCTAGCCTGGCTGAAGAAGGGTGACATACCCTGAAGCCGGTCCCAGGATGCTTGTTTCCGGTCCAGGGAGGACCTGGCTTGGCAGTTGGTCTGGACTTTTCCCATGAGGCACAGGGTCAAGATTGATTTGCATATGGCTGGGTCTAAACTGGGGTGGCATGGTGTGCAAAAAAACGATGGATTTAACCCAGATCTCCTGACTGGGGGTGAATGTATGATTCCTTCAGCATTCCGTCCATCATTTGTTTGCGTAACACTTTTCGCCCAAAGTGGGATGGGTATGCCCAGACGTGTGTCCCTTGCTCACTGTGCCACTGGATTCAAGCTAGCCTGGCTGAAGAAGGGTGACACACCCTGAAACCGGTCCCAGGATGCTTTTTTCCAGCCCAGGGAGGACCTGGCTTGGCAGTTCGGTCTGGACTGTTCCCATGAGGCACAGGGTCAAGACTGATTTGCATATGGCTGAGTCTAAACTGCGTTGGCATGGTGAGCAAAAAAACGATGGATTTAACCCAGATCTCCTGACTGGTGGTGAATGTATGATTCATTCAGCATTCCGCCCATCATTTGTTTGCGTAACACTTTTCGCCCTAAGTAGGATGGGTATTCCCAGACGTGGGTCCCTTGCTCACTGTGCCACTGGATTCAAGCTAGCCTGGCTGAAGAAGGGTGACATACCCTGAAACCGGTCCCAGGATTCTTATTTCCGGTCCAGGGAGGACCTGGCTTGGCAGTTCGGTCTGGACTCTTCCCATGAGGCACAGGATCAACACTGATTTGCATATGGCTGGGTCTAAACTGGGGCAGCATGGTGAGCAAAAAAAGATGGATTTCACCCAGATCTCCTGACTGGGGTGAATGTATGATTCATTCTGCATTCCGTCAATCATTTGTTTGCGTAACACTTTTCGCCCTAAGTGGGATGGGTATGCCCAGACATTGGTCCCTTGCTCACTGTGCCACTGGATTCAAGCTAGCCTGGCTGAAGAAGGGTGACATACCCTGAAACCGGTCCCAGGATGCTTGTTTCCGGTCCAGGGAGGACCTGGCTTGGCAGTTCGGTCTGGACTGTTCCCATGAGGCACAGGGTCAAGACTGATTTGCCTATGGCTGGGTCTAAACTGGGGTGGCATGGTGAGCAAAAAAATGATGGATTTAACCCAGATCCCCTGACTGGGGGTGAATGTATGATTAATTCAGCATTCCGTCAATCATTTGTTTGCGTTACACTTTTCGCCCTATGTGGGATGGGTATGCCCAGACGTGGGTCCCTTGCTCACTGTGCAACTGGATTCAAGCCTGCCTGGCGGAAGAAGGGTGACATACCCTGAAACCTGTCCCAGGATGCTTGTTTCCGGCCCAGGGAGGACCTGGCTCGGCAGTTCGGTCTGGACTGTTCCCATGAGGCACAGGGTCAAGACAGATTTGCATATGGTTGGGTCTAAACTGGGGTGGCATGGTGAGCAAAAAAACGATGGATTTAACCGAGATCTCCCAACTGGGGGTGAATGTATGATTCATTCAGCATTCCGTCCATCATTTGTTTGCGTAACACTTTTCGCCCTAAGTAGGATGGGTATGCCCAGACGTGGGTCCCTTGCTCACTGTGCCACTGGATTCAAGCTAACCTAGCTGAAGAAGGGTGACATACCCTGAAACCGGTGCCAGGATGCTTGTTTCCGGTCTAGGGAGAACCTGGCTTGGCAGTTCGGTCTGGACTGTTCCCATGAGGCACAGGCTCAAGACTGATTTGCATATGGCTGGGTCAAAACTCGAGTGGCATGGTGAGCAAAAATATGAAGGATTTAACCCAGATCTCCAGACTGGGGGTGAATGTATGATTGATTCAGCATTCTGTCCATCATTTGTTTGCATAACACTTTTCGCCCTAAGTGGAATGGGTATGCACAGACGTGGGTCCCTTGCTCACTGTGCCACTGGATTCAAGCTAGCCTGGCAGAAGAATGGTGACATACCCTGAAACCGGTCCCAGGATGCTTGTTTCCGGTCCAATTAGTACCTGGCTTGGCAGTGCGGTCTGGACTGTTCCAATGAGGCATAGGGTCAAGACGGATTTGTATAAGGCTAGGTCTAAACTGGGGTGGCAAGGTGAGCAAAAAAGACGATGGATTTAACCCAGATCTCCTGACTGGGGGTGAATGTATGATTCATTCAGCATTCCGTCCATCAATTGTTTGCGTAACACTTTTCGCCCTAAGTGGGATGGCAATGCCCAGATGTGGGTCCCTTGCTCACTGTGCCACTGGATTCAAGCTAGCCTGGCTGAAGAAGGGTGACATACCCTGAAACCGGTCCCAGGATGCTTGTTTGCTGTCCAGGGAGGACCTGGCTTGGCAGTTCGGTCTGGACATTTCCCATGAGGCACAGGGTCATGATTGATTTGACTATGTCTGGGTCTAAACTGGGGTGGCATGGTGAGCAAAAAAACGATGGATTTAACCCAGATCTCCTGACTGGCAGTGAATGTATGATTCATTCAGCATTCCGTCCATCATTTGTTTGCGTAACACTTATCGCCCTAAGTGGGATGGGTATGCCTAGACGTGGGTCCCTTGCTCACTGTGCCAATGGATTCAAGCTAGCCTGGCTGAAGAAGGGTGACATACCCTGAAACCGGTCCCAGGATGCTTGTTTCCGGTCCAGGGAGGACCTGGCTTGGCAGTTCGGTCTGGACTGTTCCCATGTGGCACAGGGTCAAGACTGATTTGCACATGGCTGTGTCTAAACTGGAGTGACATGGTGTGCAAAAAAATGATGGATTTAACCCAGATCTCCTGACTGGGGGTGAATGTATGATTCATTCAGCATTCCGTCCATCATTTGTTTGCATAACACTTTTCGCCCTAAGTGGGATGGGTATGCCCAGACGTGGGTCCCTTGCCCACTGTGCCACTGGATTCAAGCTAGCCTGGCTAAAGAAGGGTGACATACCCTGAAACCGATCCCAGGATTCTTGTTTCTGGTCCATGGAGGACCTGGCTTGGCAGTTCGGTCTGGACTGTTCCCATGAGGCACAGGGTCAAGACTGTTTTGCATATGGCTGGGTCTAAACTGGGGTGGCATGGTGAGCAAAAAAATGATGGATTTAACCCAGTTCTCCTGACTGAGGGTTAATGTATGATTCATTCAGCATTCCGTCCATCATTTGTTTGCGTAACACTTTTCGCCCTAAGTGGGATGGGTATGCCCAGATGTGGGTCCCTTGTTCACTGTGCCACTGGATTCAAGCTAGCCTGGCTGAAGAAGGGTGACATACCCTGAAACCCCTCCCAGGATGCTTGTTTCCGGTCCAGGGAGGACCTGGCTTGGCAGTTCGGTCTGGACTGTTCCAATGAGGCATAGGGTCAAGACTGATTTGTATAAGGCTGGGTCTAAACTGGGGTGGCAAGGTGAGCAAAAAAGACGATGAATTTAACCCAGATCTCCTGACTGGGGGTGAATGTATGATTCATTCAGCATTCCGTCCATCAATTGTTTGCGTAACACTTTTCGCCCTAACTGGGATAGGAATGCCCAGATGTGGGTCCCTTGCTCACTGTGCCACTGGATTCAAGCTAGCCTGGCTGAAGAAGGGTGACATACCCTGAAACCGGTCCCAGGATGCTTGTTTCCTGTCCAGGGAGGACCTGGCTTGGCAGTTTGGTCTGGACTGTTCCCATGAGGCACAGGGTCAAGACTGATTTGCATATGGCTGGGTCTAAACTGGGGTGGCATGGTGAGCAAAAAAACGATGGATTTATCCCAGATCTCCTGACTGGGGGTGAATGTATGATTCATTCCGCATTCCGTCCATCATTTGTTTGCGTAATACTTTTTGCCCTTAGTGGGATGGGTATGCCCAGACGTGGGTCTCTTGCTCACTGTGCCACTGGATTCAAGCTAGCCTGGCTGAAGAAGGGTGACATACCGTGAAACACATCCCAGGATGCTTGTTTCCGGTCCAGGGAGGACCTGGCTTGGCAGTTCGATCTGGACTGTTCCCATGAGGCACAGGGTCAAGACTGATTTGCAAATGGCTGGGTCTAAACTGGGGTGGCATGGTGAGCAAAAAAACGATGGATTTAACCCAGATCTCCTGACTGGGGGTGAATGTATGATTCATTCAGCATTCCGTCCATTATTTGTTTGCGTAACACTTTTCGCCCTAAGTGGGATGGGTATGCCCAGACGTGGGTCCCTTGCTCACTGTGCCACCGGATTCAAGCTAGCCTGGCTGAAGAAGGGTGACATACCCTGAAGCCGGTCCCAGGATGCTTGTTTCCGGTCCAGGGAGGACCTGGCTTGGCAGTTCGGTCTGGACTTTTCCCATGAGGCACAGGGTCAAGATTGATTTGCATATGGCTGGGTCTAAACTGGGGTGGCATGGTGTGCAAAAAAACGATGGATTTAACCCAGATCTCCTGACTGGGGGTGAATGTATGATTCCTTCAGCATTCCGTCCATCATTTGTTTGTGTAACACTTTTCGCCCAAAGTGGGATGGGTATGCCCAGACGTGTGTCCCTTGCTCACTGTGCCACTGGATTCAAGCTAGCCTGGCTGAAGAAGGGTGACACACCCTGAAACCGGTCCCAGGATGCTTTTTTCCAGCCCAGGGAGGACCTGGCTTGGCAGTTCGGTCTGGACTGTTCCCATGAGGCACAGGGTCAAGACTGATTTGCATATGGCTGAGTCTAAACTGGGTTGGCATGGTGAGCAAAAAAACGATGGATTTAACCCAGATCTCCTGACTGGGGGTGAATGTATGATTCATTCAGCATTCCGTCCATCATTTGTTTGCGTAACACTTTTCGCCCTAAGTAGGATGGGTATTCCCAGACGTGGGTCCCTTGCTCACTGTGCCACTGGATTCAAGCTAGCCTGGCTGAAGAAGGGTGACATACCCTGAAACCGGTCCCAGGATTCTTATTTCCGGTCCAGGGAGGACCTGGCTTGGCAGTTCGGTCTGGACTCTTCCCATGAGGCACAGGATCAACACTGATTTGCATATGGCTGGGTCTAAACTGGGGCAGCATGGTGAGCAAAAAAAGATGGATTTCACCCAGATCTCCTGACTGGGGTGAATGTATGATTCATTCTGCATTCCGTCAATCATTTGTTTGCGTAACACTTTTCGCCCTAAGTGGGATGGGTATGCCCAGACATTGTTCCCTTGCTCACTGTGCCACTGGATTCAAGCTAGCCTGGCTGAAGAAGGGTGACATACCCTGAAACCGGTCCCAGGATGCTTGTTTCCGGTCCAGGGAGGACCTGGCTTGGCAGTTCGGTCTGGACTGTTCCCATGAGGCACAGGGTCAAGACTGATTTGCCTATGGCTGGGTCTAAACTGGGGTGGCATGGTGAGCAAAAAAATGATGGATTTAACCCAGATCCCCTGACTGGGGGTGAATGTATGATTAATTCAGCATTCCGTCAATCATTTGTTTGCGTTACACTTTTCGCCCTATGTGGGATGGGTATGCCCAGACGTGGGTCCCTTGCTCACTGTGCAACTGGATTCAAGCTAGCCTGGCTGAAGAAGGGTGACATACCCTGAAACCTGTCCCAGGATGCTTGTTTCCGGCCCAGGGAGGACCTGGCTCGGCAGTTCGGTCTGGACTGTTCCCATGAGGCACAGGGTCAAGACAGATTTGCATATGGTTGGGTCTAAACTGGGGTGGCATGGTGAGCAAAAAAACGATGGATTTAACCGAGATCTCCCGACTGGGGGTGAATGTATGATTCATTCAGCATTCCGTCCATCATTTGTTTGCGTAACACTTTTCACCCTAAGTAGGATGGGTATGCCCAGACGTGGGTCCCTTGCTCACTGTGCCACTGGATTCAAGCTAACCTGGCTGAAGAAGGGTGACATACCCTGAAACCGGTGCCAGGATGCTTGTTTCCGGTCTAGGGAGAACCTGGCTTGGCAGTTCGGTCTGGACTTTTCCCATGAGGCACAGGCTCAAGACTGATTTGCATATGGCTGGGTCAAAACTCGAGTGGCATGGTGAGCAAAAATATGAAGGATTTAACCCAGATCTCCAGACTGGGGGTGAATGTATGATTGATTCAGCATTCTGTCCATCATTTGTTTGCATAACACTTTTCGCCCTAAGTGGAATGGGTATGCCCAGACGTGGGTCCCTTGCTCACTGTGCCACTGGATTCAAGCTAGCCTGGCAGAAGAATGGTGACATACCCTGAAACCGGTCCCAGGATGCTTGTTTCCAGTCCAATTAGGACCTGGCTTGGCAGTGCGGTCTGGACTGTTCCAATGAGGCATAGGGTCAAGACGGATTTGTATAAGGCTAGGTCTAAACTGGGGTGGCAAGGTGAGCAAAAAAGACGATGGATTTAACCCAAATCTCCTGACTGGGGGTGAATGTATGATTCATTCAGCATTCCGTCCATCAATTGTTTGCGTAACACTTTTCGCCCTAAGTGGGATGGCAATACCCAGATGTGGGTCCCTTGCTCACTGTGCCACTGGATTCAAGCTAGCCTGGCTGAAGAAGGGTGACATACCCTGAAACCGGTCCCAGGATGCTTGTTTGCTGTCCAGGGAGGACCTGGCTTGGCAGTTCGGTCTGGACTGTTCCCATGATGCACAGGGTCAAGACTGATTTGCATATGGCTGGGTCTAAACTGGGGTGGCATGGTGAGCAAAAAAACGATGGATTTATCCCAGATCTCCTGACTGGGGGTGAATGTATGATTCATTCAGCATTCCGTCCATCATTTGTTTGCGTAACACTTTTTGCCCTAAGTGGGATGGGTATGCCCAGACGTGGGTCCCTTGTTCACTGTGCCACTGGATTCAAGCTAGCCTGGCTGAAGAAGGGTGACACACCCTGAAACCGGTCCCAGGATGCTTGTTTCCGGCCCAGGGAGGACCTGGCTTGGCAGTTCGGTCATGACTGTTCCCATGAGGCACAGGGTCAAGACTGATTTGCATATAGCTGGGTCTAAACTGGGGTGGCATGGTGAGCAAAAAAACGATGGATTTAACCCAGATCTCCTGACTGGGGGTGAATGTATGATTCATTCAGCATTCCGTCCATCATTTGTTTGCGTAACACTTTTCGCCCTAAGTAGGATGGGTATGCCCAGACGTGGGTCCCTTGCTCACTGTGCCACTGGATTCAAGCTAGCCTGGCTGAAGAAGGGTGACATACCCTGAAGCCGGTCCCAGGATGCTTGTTTCCGGTCCAGGGAGGACCTGGCTTGGCAGTTCGGTCTGGACTGTTCCCATGAGGCACAGGGTCAAGACTGATTTGCATATGGCTGGGTCTAAACTGGGGTGGCATGGTGAGCAAAAAAACAATGGATTTAACCCAGATCTCCTGACTGGGGGTGAATGTATGATTCATTCAGCATTCCGTTTATCATTTGCTTGCGTAACACTTTTCGCCCTAAGTGGGATGGGTATGCCCAGATGTGGGTCCCTTGCTCACTGTGCCACTGGATTCAAGCTAGCCTGGCTGAAGAAGGGTGACATACCCTGAAACCCGCCCCAGGATGCTTGTTTCCCGTCCAGGGAGGACCTGGCTTGGCAGTTCGGTCTGGACTGTTTCCATGAGGCACAGGGTCAAGACTGATTTGCATATGGCTGGGTCTAAACTGGGGTGGCATGGTGAGCAAAAAAATGATGGATTTATCCCAGATCTCCTGACTGGGGGTGAATGTATGATTCATTTAGCATTCCGTCCATCGTTTGTTTGCGTAACACTTTTTGCCCTAAGTGGGATGGGTATGCCCAGACGTGGGTCCCTTGCTCACTGTGCCACTGGATTCAAGCTAGCCTGGCTGAAGAAGGGTGACATACCCTGAAACCGGTCCCAGGATGCTTGTTTCCGGCCCAGGGAGGACCTGGCTTGGCAGTTTGGTCTGGACTGTTCCCATGAGGCACAGGGTCAAGACTGATTTGCATATGGCTGGGTCTAAACTGGGGTGGCATGGTGATCAAAAATATGAAGGATTTAACCCAGATCTCCAGACTGGGGGTGAATGTATGATTGATTCAGCATTCTGTCCATCATTTGTTTGCATAACACTTTTCGCCCTAAGTGGAATGGGTATGCCCAGACGTGGGTCCCTTGCTCACTGTGCCACTGGATTCAAGCTAGCCTGGCAGAAGAATGGTGACATACCCTGAAACCGGTCCCAGGATGCTTGTTTCCGGTCCAGGGAGGACCTGGCTTGGCAGTGCGGTCTGGACTGTTCCAATGAGGCATAGGGTCAAGACGGATTTGTATAAGGCTAGGTCTAAACTGGGGTGGCAAGGTGAGCAAAAAATATGATGGATTTATCCCAGATCTCCAGACTGGGGGTGAATGTATGATTGATTCAGAATTCCGTCCATCATTTGTTTGCATAACACTTTTCGCCCTAAGTGGAATGGGTATGCCCAGACGTGGGTCCCTTGCTCACTGTACCACTGGATTCAAGCTAGCCTGGCTGAAGAAGGGTGACATACCCTGAAACCCGTCCCAGGATGCTTGTTTCCGGTCCAGGGAGGACCTGGCTTGGCAGTTCGATCTGGACTGTTCCCATGAGGCACAGGGTCAAGACTGATTTGCATATGGCTGGGTCTAAACTGGGGTGGCAAAGGTGAGCAAAAAAACGATGGATTTATCCCAGATCTCCTGACTGGGGGTGAATGTATGATTCATTTAGCATTCCGTCCATCATTTGTTTGCGTAACACTTTTTGCCCTAAGTGGGATGGGTATGCCCAGATGTGGGTACCTTGCTCACTGTGCCACTGGATTCAAGCTAGCCAGGCTGAAGAAGGGTGACATACCCTGAAGCCGATCCCAGGATGCTTGTTTCCGGTCCAGGGAGGACCTGGCTTGGCAGTTCGGTCTGGACTTTTCCCATGAGGCACAGGGTCAAGACTGATTTGCATATGGCTGGGTCTAAACTGGGGTGGCAAGGTGAGCAAAAAAACGATGGATTTATCCCAGATCTCCTGACTGGGGGTGAATGTATGATTCATTCAGCATTCCGTCCATCATTTGTTTGCGTAACACTTTTTGCCCTAAGTGGGATGGGTATGCCCAGACGTGGGTCCCTTGCTCACTGTGCCACTGGATTCAAGCTAGCCTGGCTGAAGAAGGGTGACATACCCTGAAACCGGTCCCAGGATGCTTGTTTCCGGTGCAGGGAGGCCCTGGCTTGGCAGTTCGGTCTGGACTGTTCCCATGAGGCACAGGGTCAAGACTGATTTGCATATGGCTGTGTCTAAACTGGAGTGACATGGTGTGCAAAAAAATGATGGATTTAACCCAGATCTCCTGACTGGGGGTGAATGTATGATTCATTCAGCATTCCGTCCATCATTTGTTTGCGTAACACTTTTCGCCCAAAGTGGGATGGGTATGCCCAGGCGTGGGTCACTTGCTCACTGTGCCACTGGATTCAAGCTAGCCTGGCTGAAGAAGGGTAACGTACCCTGAAACCGGTCCCAGGATGCTTGTTTCCGGTCCAGGGAGGACCTGGCTTGGCAGTTAGGTCTGGACTGTTCCCATGAGACACAGGGTCAAGACTGATTTGCATATGGCTGGGTCAAAACTGGGGTGGCATGGTGAGCAAAAAAACGATGGATTTAACCCAGATCACCAGACTAGGGGGTGAATGTATGATTCATTCAGCATTCCGTCCATCATTTGCTTGCGTAACACTTTTCGCCCTAAGTGGGATGGGTATGCCCAGACGTGGGTCCCTTGCCCATTGTGCCACTGGATTCAAGCTAGCCTGGCTGAAGAAGGGTGACATACCCTGAAGCCAGTCCCAGGATGCTTGTTTCTGGTCCAGGGAGGACCTGGCTTGGCAGTTCGGTCTGGACTGTTCCCATGAGGCACAGGGTCAAGACTGATTTGTATAAGGCTGGGTCTAAACTGGGGTGGCAAGGTGAGCAAAAAAGACGATGGATTTAACCCAGATCTCCTGACTCGGGGTGAATGTATGATTCATTCAGCATTCCGTCCATCAATTGTTTGCGTAACACTTTTCGCCCTAAGTGGGATGGGAATGCCCAGATGTGGGTCCCTTGCTCACTGTGCCACTGGATTCAAGCTAGCCTGGCTGAAGAAGGGTGACATACCCTGAAACCGGTCCCAGGATGCTTGTTTCCGGTCCAGGGAGGACCTGGCTTGGCAGTTCGGTCTGGACTGTTCCCATGAGGCACAGGGTCAAGACTGATTTGCATATGGCTGGGTCTAAACTGGGGTGGCATGGTGAGCAAAAAAACGATGGATTTAACCCAGATCTCCTGACTGGGGGTGAATGTATGATTCATTCAGCATTCCGTCCATCATTTGTTTGCGTAACACTTTTTGCCCTTAGTGGAATGGGTATGCCCAGACGTGGGTCTCTTGCTCACTGTGCCACTGGATTCAAGCTAGCCTGGCTGAAGAAGGGTGAAATACCCTGAAACCTTTCCCAGGATGCTTGTTTCCGGCCCAGGGAGGACCTGGCTCGGCAGTTCGGTCTGGACTGTTCCCATGAGGCACAGGGTCAAGACAGATTTGCATATGGTTGGGTCTAAACTGGGGTGGCATGGTGAGCAAAAAAACGATGGATTTAACCCAGATCTCCTGACTGGGGGTGAATGTATGATTCATTCAGCATTCCGTCCATCATTTGTTTGCTTAACACTTTTCGACCTAAGTAGGATGGGTATGCCCAGACGTGGGTCCCTTGCTCACTGTGCCACTGGATTCAAGCTAGCCTGGCTGAAGAAGGGTGACATACCCTGAAACCGGTGCCAGGATGCTTGTTTCCTGTCCAGGGAGGACCTGGCTTGGCAGTTCGGTCTGGACTGTTCCCATGAGGCACAGGCTTAAGACTGATTTGCATATGGCTGGGTCTAAACTCGAGTGGCATGGTGAGCAAAAATATGATGGATTTAACCCAGATCTCCAGACTGGGGGTGAATGTATGATTGATTCAGCATTCTGTCCATCATTTGTTTGCATAACACTTTTCGCCCTAAGTGGAATGGGTATGCCCAGACGTGGGTCCCTTGCTCACTGTGCCACTGGATTCAAGCTAGCCTGGCAGAAGAATGGTGACATACCCTGAAACCGGTCCCAGGATGCTTGTTTCCGGTCCAGGGAGGACCTGGCTTGGCAGTTCGGTCTGGACTGTTCCAATGAGGCATAGGGTCAAGACGGATTTGTATAAGGCTGGGTCTAAACTGGGGTGGCAAGGTGAGCAAAAAAGACGATGGATTTAACCCAGATCTCCTGACTGGGGGTGAATGTATGATTCATTCAGCATTCCGTCCATCAATTGTTTGCGTAACACTTTTCGCCCTAAGTGGGATGGGAATGCCCAGATGTGGGTCCCTTGCTCACTGTGCCACTGGATTCAAGCTAGCCTGGCTGAAGAAGGGTGACATACCCTGAAACCGGTCCCAGGATGCTTGTTTGCGGTCCAGGGAGGACCTTGCTTGGCAGTTCGGTCTGGACTGTTCCCATGAGGCACAGGGTCAAGACTGATTTGCATTTGGCTGGGTCTAACCTGGGGTGGCATGGTGAGCAAAAAAACGATGGATTCATCCCAGATCTCCTGACTGGGGGTGAATTTATGCTTCATTTAGCATTCCGTCCATCATTTGTTTGCGTAAAACTTTTTGCCCTAAGTGGGATGGGTATGCCCAGACGTGGGTCCCTTGCTCACTGTACCACTGGATTCAAGTTAGCCTGGCTGAAGAAGGGTGACATACCCTGAAGCCGGTCCCAGGATGCTTGTTTCCGGTCCAGGGAGGACGTGCCTTGGCAGTTCGGTCTGGACATTTCCCATGAGGCACAGGGTCAAGATTGATTTGAATATGGCTGGGTCTAAACTGGGGTGGCATGGTGAGCAAAAAAACGATGGATTTAACCCAGATCTCCTGACTGGCGGTAAATGTATGATTCATTCAGCAGTCCGTCCATCATTTGTTTGCGTAACACTTATCGCCCTAAGTGGGATGGGTATGCCTAGACGTGGGTCCCTTGCTCACTGTGCCAATGGATTCAAGCTAGCCTGGCTGAAAAAGGGTGACATACCCTGAAACCGGTCCCAGGATGCTTGTTTCCGGTCCAGGAAGGACCTGGCTTGGCAGTTCGGTCTGGACTGTTCCCATGAGGCACAGGGTCAAGACTGATTTGCATATGGCTGTGTCTAAACTGGAGTGACATGGTGTGCAGAAAAATGATGGATTTAACCCAGATCTCCTGACTGGGGGTGAATGTATGATTCATTCAGCATTCTGTCCATCATTTGTTTGCGTTACACTTTTCGCCCTATGTGGGATGGGTATGCCCAGACGTGGGTCCCTTGCTCACTGTGCCACTGGATTCAAGCCAGCCTGGCTGAAGAAGGGTGACATACCCTGAAACCGGTCCCAGGATTCTTGTTTCTGGTCCAGGGAGGACCTGGCTTGGCAGTTCAGACTGGACTGTTCCCATGAGGCACAGGGTCAAGACTGATTTGCATATGGCTGGGTCTAATCTGGGGTGGCATGGTGAGCAAAAAATCGATGGATTTAACCCAGATCTCCTGACTGGGGGTGAATGTATGATTCATTCAGCATTCCGTTCATCATTTGCTTGCATAACACTTTTCGCCCTAAGTGGGATGGGTATGCTCAGACGTGGGTCCCTTGCTCACTGTGCCACTGGATTCAAGCTAGCCTGGCTGAAGAAGGGTGACATACCCTGAAGCCGGTTCCAGGATGCTTGTTTCCGGTCCAGGGAGGACCTGGCTTGGCAGTTCGGTCTGGACTTTTCCCATGAGGCACAGGGTCAAGATTGATTTGCATATGGCTGGGTCTAAACTGGGGTGGCATGGTGAGCAAAAAAACGATGGATTTAACCCAGATGTCCTGACTGGGGGTGAATGTATGATTCCTTCAGCATTCCGTCCATCATTTGGTTGCGTAACACTTTTTGCCCAAAGTGGGATGGGTATGCCCAGGCGTGGGTCCCTTGCTCACTGTGCCACTGGATTCAAGCTAGCCTGGCTGAAGAAGGGTAACGTACCCTAAAACCGGTCCCAGGATGCTTGTTTCCGGTCAAGGGAGGACCTGGCTTGGCAGTTCGGTCTGGACTGTTCCCATGAGGCACATGGTCAAGACTGATTTGCATATGGCTGGGTCTAAACTGGGGTGGCATGGTGAGCAAAAAAAACATGGATTTAACACAGATCTCCTGACTAGGGGTGAATGTACGATTCATTCAGCATTCCGTCCATCATTTGTTTACGTTACACTTTTCGCCCTATGTGGGATGGGTATGCCCAGACGTAGGTCCCTTGCTCACTGTGCCACTGGATTCAAGCTAGCCTGGCTGAAGAAGGGTGACATACCCTGAAACCGGTCCCAGGATGCTTGTTTCCGGCCCAGGGAGGACCTGGCTCGGCAGTTCGGTCTGGACTGTTCCCATGAGGCACAGGGTCAAGACTGATTTGCATATGGCTGGGTCTAAACTGGGGTGGCATGGTGAGCAAAAAAACGATGGATTTAACCCAGATCTGACTGGGGGTGAATGTATGATTCATTCAGCATTCCGTCCATCATTTGTTTGCGTAACACTTTTTGCCCAAAGTGGGATGGGTATGCCCAGACGTGGGTCCATTGCTCACTGTGCCACTGGATTCAAGCTAGCCTGGCTGAAGACTGGTGACATACCCTGAAACCCATCCCAGGATGCTTGTTTCCGGTCCAGGGAGGACCTGGCTTGGCAGTTCGATCTGGACTGTTCCCATGAGGCACAGGGTCAAGACTGATTTGCAAATGGCTGGGTCTAAACTGGGGTGGCATGGTGAGCAAAAAATCGATGGATTTAACCCAGACCTCCTGACTGGGGGTGAATGTATGATTCATTCAGCATTCCGTTCATCATTTGCTTGCATAACACTTTTCGCCCTAAGTGGGATGGGTATGGCCAGACGTGGGTCCCTTGCTCACTGTGCCACTGGATTCAAGCTAGCCTGGCTGAAGAAGGGTGACATACCCTGAAGCCGGTCCCAGGATGCTTCTTTCCGGTCCAGGGAGGACCTGGCTTGGCAGTTCGGTCTGGACTTTTCCCATGAGGCACAGGGTCAAGATTGATTTGCATATGGCTGGGTCTAAACTGGGGTGGCATGGTGAGCAAAAAAACGATGGATTTAACCCAGATCTCCTGACTGGGGGTAAATGTATGATTCCTTCAGCATTCCGTCCATCATTTGTTTGCATAACACTTTTCGCCCAAAGTGGTATGGGTATGCCCAGACGTGGGTCACTTGCTCACTGTGCCACTGGATTCAAGCTAGCCTGGCTGAAGAAGGGTGACATACCCTGAAACCGGTCCGAGGATGCTTGTTTCCGGTCCAGGGAGGACCTGGCTTTGCAGTTCGGTCTGGACTGTTCCCATGAGGCACAGGGTCAAGACTGATTTGCATATGGCTGTGTCTAAACTGGAGTGACATGGTGTGCAAAAAAATGATGGATTTAACCCAGATCTCCTGACTGGGGGTGAATGTATGATTCATTCAGCATTCCGTCCATCATTTGTTTGCGTAACACTTTTCGCCCAAAGTGGGATGGGTATTCCCAGGCGTGGGTCCCTTGCTCACTGTGCCACTGGATTCAAGCTAGCCTGGCTGAAGAAGGGTAAGGTACCCTGAAACCGGTCCCAGGATGCTTGTTTCCGGTCCAGGGAGGACCTGGCTTGGCAGTTAGGTCTGGACTGTTCCCATGAGACACAGGGTCAAGACTGATTTGCATATGGCTGGGTCAAAACTGGGGTGGCATGGTGAGCAAAAAAACGATGGATTTAACCCAGTTCACCTGACTAGGGGGTGAATGTATGATTCATTCAGCATTCCGTCCATCATTTGCTTGCGTAACACTTTTCGCCCTAAGTGGGATGGGTATGCCCAGACGTGGGTCCCTTGCCCATTGTGCCACTGGATTCAAGCTAGCCTGGCTGAAGAAGGGTGATATACCCTGAAGCCAGTCCCAGGATGCTTGTTTCTGGTCCAGGAGGACCTGGCTTGGCAGTTCGGTCTGGACTGTTCCCATGAGGCACAGGGTCAAGACTGATTTGTATAGGGCTGGGTCTAAACTGGGGTGGCAAGGTGAGCAAAAAAGACGATGGATTTAACCCAGATCTCCTGACTGGGGGTGAATGTATGATTCATTCAGCATTCCGTCCATCAATTGTTTGCGTAACACTTTTCGCCCTAAGTGGGATGGGAATGCCCAGATGTGGGTCCCTTGCTCACTGTGCCACTGGATTCAAGCTAGCCTGGCTGAAGAAAGGTGACATACCCTGAAACCGGTCCCAGGATGCTTGTTTCCGGTCCAGGGAGGACCTGGCTTGGCAGTTCGGTCTGGACTGTTCCCATGAGGCACAGGGTCAAGACTGATTTGCATATGGCTGGGTCTAAACTGGGGTGGCATGGTGAGCAAAAAACCGATGGATTTAACCCAGATCTCCTGACTGGGGGTGAATGTATGATTCATTCAGCATTCCGTCCATCATTTGTTTGCGTAACACTTTTTGCCCTTAGTGGGATGGGTATGCCCAGACGTGGTTCTCTTGCTCACTGTGCCACTGGATTCAAGCTAGCCTGGCTGAAGAAGGGTGACATACCGTGAAACCCATCCCAGGATGCTTGTTTCCGGTCCAGGGAGGACCTGGCTTGGCAGTTCGATCTGGACTGTTCCCATGAGGCACAGGGTCAAGACTGATTTGCAAATGGCTGGGTCTAAACTGGGGTGCCATGGTGAGCAAAAAAACGATGGATTTAACCCAGATCTCCTGACTGGGGGTGAATGTATGATTCATTCAGCATTCCGTCCATCATTTGTTTGCGTAACACTTTTCGCCCTAAGTGGGATGGGTATGCCCAGACGTGGGTCCCTTGCTCACTGTGCCACTGGATTCAAGCTAGCCTGGCTGAAGAAGGGTGACATACCCTGAAGCCGGTCCCAGGATGCTTGTTTCCGGTCCAGGCAGGACCTGGCTTGGCAGTTCGGTCTGGACTTTTCCCATGAGGCACAGGGTCAAGATTGATTTGCATATGGCTGGGTCTAAACTGGGGTGGCATAGTGAGCAAAAAAACGATGAATTTAACCCAGATCTCCTGACTGGGGGTGAATGTATGATTCATTCAGTTATCCGTCCATCATTTGTTTGCGTAACAATTTTCGCCCTAAGTTGGATGGGTATGCCTAGACGTAGGGTCCCTTGCTCACTGTGCCACTGGATTAAAGTTAGCCTAACTGAAGAACGGTGACATACCCTGAAATAGGTCCCAGGATTCTTATTTCCGGTCCAGGGAGGACCTGGCTTGGCAGTTCGGTCTGGACTCTTCCCATGAGGCACAGGATCAACACTGATTTGCATATGGCTGGATCTAAACTGGGGCAGCATGGTGAGCAAAAAAAGATGGATTTAACCCAGATCTCCTGACTGGGGTGAATGTATGATTCATTCTGCATTCCGTCCATCATTTGTTTGCGTAACACTTTTCGCCCTAAGTGGGATGGGTGTGCCCAGACATTGGTCCCTTGCTCACTGTGCCACTGGATTCAAGCTAGCCTGGCTGAAGAAGGGTGACATACCCTGAAACTGGTCCCAGGATGCTTGTTTCCGGTCCAGGGAGGACCTGGCTTGGCAGTTCGGTCTGGACTGTTCCCATGAGGCACAGGGTCAAGACTGATTTGCATATGGCTGGGTCTAAACTGGGGTGGCATGGTGAGCAAAAAAATGATGGATTTAACCCAGATCCCCTGACTGGGGTGAATGTATGATTAATTCAGCATTCCGTCAATCATTTGTTTGCGTTACACTTTTCGCCCTATGTGGGATGGGTATGCCCAGACGTGGGTCCCTTGCTCACTGTGCAACTGGATTCAAGCTAGCCTGGCTGAAGAAGGGTGACATACCCTGAAACCTGTCCCAGGATGCTTGTTTCCGGCCCAGGGAGGACCTGGCTCGGCAGTTCGGTCTGGACTGTTCCCATGAGGCACAGGGTCAAGACAGATTTGCATATGGTTGGGTCTAAACTGGGGTGGCATGGTGAGCAAAAAACGATGGATTTAACCAAGATCTCCTGACTGGGGGTGAATGTATGATTCATTCAGCATTCTGTCCATCATTTGTTTGCGTAACACTTTTCGCCCTAAGTAGGATGGGTATGCCCAGACGTGGGTCCCTTGCTCACTGTGCCACTGGATTCAAGCTAGCCTGGCTGAAGAAGGGTCACATACCCTGAAACCGGTGCCAGGATGCTTGTTTCCGGTCCAGGGAGGACCTGGCTTGGCAGTTCGGTCTGGACTGTTCCCATGAGGCACAGGCTCAAGACTGATTTGCATATGGCTGGGTCTAAACTCGAGTGGCATGGTGAGCAAAAATATGATGGATTTAACCCAGATCTCCAGACTGGGGGTGAATGTATGATTGATTCAGCATTCCGTCCATCAATTGTTTGCGTAACACTTTTCGCCCTAAGTGGGATGGGAGTGCCCAGATGTGGGTCCCTTGCTCACTGTGCCACTGGATTCAAGCTAGCCTGGCTGAAGAAGGGTGACATACCCTGAAACCGGTCCCAGGATGCTTGTTTGCGGTCCAGGGAGGACCTGGCTTGGCAGTTCGGTCTGGACTGTTCCCATGAGGCACAGGGTCAAGACTGATTTGCATATGGCTGGGTCTAAACTGGGGTGGCATGGTGAGCAAAAAAACGATGGATTTATCCCAGATCTCCTGACTGGGGGTGAATGTATGATTCATGTAGCATTCCGTCCATCATTTGTTTGCGTAACACTTTTTGCCCTAAGTGGGATGGGTATGCCCAGACGTGGGTCCCTTGCTCACTGTGCCACTGGATTCAAGCTAGCCTGGCTGAAGAAGGGTGACATACCCTGAAACCGGTCCCAGGATTCTTGTTTCTGGTCCAGGGAGGACCTGGCTTGGCAGTTCAGACTGGACTGTTCCCATGAGGCACAGGGTCAAGACTGATTTGCATATGGCTGGGTCTAAACTGGGGTGGCATGGTGAGCAAAAAAACGATGGATTTAACCCAGATCTCCTGACTGGGGGTGAATGTATGATTCATTCAGCATTCCGTCCATCATTTGTTTGCGTAACACTTTTTGCCCTTAGTGGGATGGGTATGCCCAGACGTGGGTCCCTTGCTCACTGTGCCACTGGATTCAAGCTAGCCTGGCTGAAGAAGGGTGACATACCATGAAGCCGGTCCCAGGATGCTTGTTTCCGGTCCAGGGAGGACCTGGCTTGGCAGTTCGGTCTGGACTTTTCCCATGAGGCACAGGGTCAAGATTGATTTGCATATGGCTGGGTCTAAACTGGGGTGGCATGGTGAGCAAAATAACGATGGATTTAACCCAGATCTCCTGACTGGGGGTGAATGTATGATTCCTTCAGCATTCCGTCCATCATTTGTTTGCGTAACACTTTTTGCCCAAAGTGGGATGGGTATGCCCAGGCGTGGGTCCCTTGATCACTGTGCCACTGGATTCAAGCTAGCCTGGCTGAAGAAGGGTAACGTACCCTGAAACCGGTCCCAGGATGCTTGTTTCCGGTCCAGGGAGGACCTGGCTTGGCAGTAAGGTCTGGACTGTTCCCATGAGACACAGGGTCAAGACTGATTTGCATATGGCTGGGTCAAAACTGGGGTGGCATGGTGAGCAAAAAACACCATGGATTTAACACAGATCTCCTGACTGGGGGTGAATGTATGATTCATTCAGCATTCCGTCCATCATTTGTTTGCGTTACACTTTTCGCCCTATGTGGGATGGGTATGCCCAGACGTAGGTCCCTTGCTCACTGTGCCACTGGATTCAAGCTAGCCTGGCTGAAGAAGGGTGACATACCCTGAAACCGGTCCCAGGATGTTTGTTTCCGGCCCAGGGAGGACCTGGCTTGGCAGTTCTGTCTGGACTGTTCCCATGAGGCATAGGGTCAAGACTGATTTGCATATGGCTGGGTCTAAACTGGGGTGGCATGGTGAGCAAAAAAACGATGGATTTAACCCAGATCTCCTGACTGGGGGTGAATGTATGATTCATTCAGCATTCCGTCCATCATTTGTTTGCGTAACACTTTTTGCCCTTAGTGGGATGGGTATGCCCAGGCGTGGGTCCATTGCTCACTGTGCCACTGGATTCAAGCTAGCCTGGCTGAAGAAGGGTGACATACCCTGAAACCCATCCCAGGATGCTTGTTTCCGGTCCAGGGAGGACCTGGCTTGGCAGTTCGGTCTGGACTTTTCCCATGAGGCACAGGGTCAAGATTGATTTTCATATGGCTGGGTCTAAACTGGGGTGGCATGGTGAGCAAAAAAACGATGGATTTAACCCAGATCTCCTGACTGGGGGTAAATGTATGATTCCTTCAGCATTCCGTCCATCATTTGTTTGCATAACACTTTTCGCCCAAAGTGGTATGGGTATGCCCAGACGTGGGTCACTTGCTCACTGTGCCACTGGATTCAAGCTAGCCTGGCTGAAGAAGGGTGACATACCCTGAAACCGGTCCGAGGATGCTTGTTTCCGGTCCAGGGAGGACCTGGCTTTGCAGTTCGGTCTGGACTGTTCCCATGAGGCACAGGGTCAAGACTGATTTGCATATGGCTGTGTCTAAACTGGAGTGACATGGTGTGCAAAAAAATGATGGATTTAACCCAGATCTCCTGACTGGGGGTGAATGTATGATTCATTCAGCATTCCGTCCATCAATTGTTTGCGTAACACTTTTCGCCCTAAGTGGGATGGGAATGCCCAGATGTGGGTCCCTTGCTCACTGTGCCACTGGATTCAAGCTAGCCTGGCTGAAGAAGGGTGACATACCGTGAATCCCATCCCAGGATGCTTGTTTCCGGTCCAGGGAGGACCTGGCTTGGCAGTTAGATCTGGACTGTTCCCATGAGGCACAGGGTCAAGACTGATTTGCAAATGGCTGGGTCTAAACTGGGGTGCCATGGTGACCAAAAAAACGATGGATTTAACCCAGATCTCCTGACTGGGGGTGAATGTATGATTCATTCAGCATTCCGTCCATCATTTGTTTGCGTAACACTTTTCGCCCTAAGTGGGATGGGTATGCCCAGACGTGGGTCCCTTGCTCACTGTGCCACTGGATTCAAGCTAGCCTGGCTGAAGAAGGGTGACATACCCTGAAGCCGGTCCCAGGATGCTTGTTTCCGGTCCAGGCAGGACCTGGCTTGGCAGTTCAGTCTGGACTTTTCCCATGAGGCACAGGGTCAAGATTGATTTGCATATGGCTGGGTCTAAACTGGGGTGGCATAGTGAGCAAATAAACGATGAATTTAACCCAGATCTCCTGACTGGGGGTGAATGTATGATTCATTCAGTTATCCGTCCATCATTTGTTTGCGTAACAATTTTCGCCCTAAGTGGGATGGGTATGCCCAGACGTGGGTCCCTTGCTCACTGTGCCACTGGATTAAAGTTAGCCTAACTGAAGAACGGTAACATACCCTGAAATAGGTCCCAGGATTCTTATTTCCGGTCCAGGGAGGACCTGGCTTGGCAGTTCGGTCTGGACTCTTCCCATGAGGCACAGTATCAACACTGATTTGCATATGTCTGGATCTAAACTGGGGCAGCATGGTGAGCAAAAAAAGATGGATTTAACCCAGATCTCCTGACTGGGGTGAATGTATGATTCATTCTGCATTCCGTCCATCATTTGTTTGCGTAACACTTTTCGCCCTAAGTGGGATGGGTGTGCCCAGACATTGGTCCCTTGCTCACTGTGCCACTGGATTCAAGCTAGCCTGGCTGAAGAAGGGTGACATACCCTGAAACCGGTCCCAGGATGCTTGTTTCCGGTCCAGGGAGGACCTGGCTTGGCAGTTCGGTCTGGACTGTTCCCATGAGGCACAGGGTCAAGACTGATTTGCATATGGCTGGGTCTAAACTGGGGTGGCATGGTGAGCAAAAAAATGATGGATTTAACCCAGATCCCCTGACTGGGGTGAATGTATGATTAATTCAGCATTCCGTCAATCATTTGTTTGCGTTACACTTTTCGCCCTATGTGGGATGGGTATGCCCAGACGTGGGTCCCTTGCTCACTGTGCAACTGGATTCAAGCTAGCCTGGCTGAAGAAGGGTGACATACCCTGAAACCTGTCCCAGGATGCTTGTTTCCCGCCCAGGGAGGACCTGGCTCGGCAGTTCGGTCTGGACTGTTCCCATGAGGCACAGGGTCAAGACAGATTTGCATATGGTTGGGTCTAAACTGGGGTGGCATGGTGAGCAAAAAACCGATGGATTTAACCAAGATCTCCTGACTGGGGGTGAATGTATGATTCATTCAGCATTCCGTCCATCATTTGTTTGCATAACACTTTTCGCCCTAAGTAGGATGGGTATGCCCAGACGTGGGTCCCTTGCTCACTGTGCCACTGGATTCAAGCTAGCCTGGCTGAAGAAGGGTCACATACCCTGAAACCGGTGCCAGGATGCTTGTTTCCGGTCCAGGGAGGACCTGGCTTGGCAGTTCGGTCTGGACTGTTCCCATGAGGCACAGGCTCAAGACTGATTTGCATATGGCTGGGTCTAAACTCGAGTGGCATGGTGAGCAAAAATATGATGGATTTAACCCAGATCTCCAGACTGGGGGTGAATGTATGATTGATTCAGCATTCTGTCCATCATTTGTTTGCATAACACTTTTCGCCCTAAGTGGAATGGGTATGCCCAGACGTGGGTCCCTTGCTCACTGTGCCACTGGATTCAAGCTAGCCTGGCAGAAGAATGGTGACATACCCTGAAACCGGTCCCAGGATGCTTGTTTCCGGTCCAGGGAGGACCTGGCTTGGCAGTTCGGTCTGGACTGTTCCAATGAGGCATAGGGTCAAGACGGATTTGTATAAGGCTGGGTCTAAACTGGGGTGGCAAGGTGAGCAAAAAAGACGATGGATTTAACCCAGATCTCCTGACTGGGGGTGAATGTATGATTCATTCAGCATTCCGTCCATCAATTGTTTGTGTAGGAGAGTAGGGTCTGCTATCCTATGGTCACCCCAAATTTTTGCTTTTTGCTTCACTGGTTTTTGACATATTGAGGCTGTGGGCCTGCCAATCAGACCCCCAGCCTGCTGTTCTCTCTACTAAATTAAAACTATGCACCCTAGGTGCATAACCAATTGGAAGTGGATCACCCTGTCAGCCCCTGTACCAGTGTACACTAGGTACCCAGGGCATTGGTGTACCCAAGGCCTGCCAAGGGCTGAAGCATGTATTATGCCACCCCAGGCTTGGCCTAACAATTTGACACAACTGGCTGATCACTCAGCTGGGGTAAGTTGGTGTAATCACCTCTTACTTAGGTGTAGTATACCTATACCTAACCTTAAATGGGACACCTGGTAACCTATAAGTCACTCCTATGGCAGGCCTTAACAATCCTGAAGGCAGAGTGCTTGGTTCCATGTGAGATGGTGCTCTGGCATGAGCTGAGCCTGTCTGCAGTGGTCGGAACAACTTCCTTCTACTGTTTCCAGATATCGTCATACCATATACTCTTAAGTGCATTATGAACCTCGCGGTTAAATGCTATCTTTGGTTTGGCTTTATCAAAACATGTCGAGTAAGGTGTCATACGAATTGGAATACTAACCCCTCACCAATTCTGGCGACGGGGTTAGCATTCCACCCTTCTAGAGGGACACAACATGTACAGTACCTGAAACCCGGGTAAAATCAGACATAGCCTCAGCTCCACAAAATGGATGCTGCCACCACAGACACAAGTCTGCCCTCCTGCTGCTGGGAGTCCTTCCAGCTTGGGAGGTGTGGACAAAGGGTTTCCTTCCAGGGGAGGTGCATGCACCTCCCCAGACAGGATTTTGTGTATTGGTCAGGTAGGGCTTGAAAGAAACCAGACATGCCTGTGGCTCACAAGGAGCCTCGGTGCATATGCCAGTTCAAACCGGTCCTGGGGCACACCAGTCCCGGGCCTGGGGCGAGCTGGACAAAGGATTGGGGGTGTAACCACCCCCCTTCCTGGTCCCACCCTTAGGGAGGGACCTAGCAGGTAGTCCTGCCCCTAGAATCCGCTTAAAGGTAGGAGCTGTGTCCTAAGACTTCAGACATCCTGGAATCAACTTAACACTAAGAAGAAGACGGGAACTTCGACGCTCTGCTGCACAGAGGACTGAAGCCAATCTCCCCTGTGGTCAGGGAGTGACCACCTTGCTAACGCAAGCACCATCCAGCGAATCAACGTCTGCTTTGCCGCCGCCTCCCGCCGGAGCCCGAGCCCAGAGACTGACAAGACCTGGACCTCCAGACCTCTCACCGCCCGATCCACAGTCCCTGAAAAGAGGAGACCCGTGGAGGCACCGAGACACGTGGAGCCAGCCATCTTGGAACGACTACGACAAGCTGACAAGTGCAACAACCGAGGCTCCCTCCAAGTTGTGCTTTGGGATCTGAGAAGCCCAACACACGAGCAGCATCTGCACCAAAGGTGAGCCCTCCAGCATCTCCACGATCTGCGTGGGGCCCTTCTGCATTTTGCCACTCGACGCGCCTAACCGGTTGCTGGCCTGCTGGCTAGTAGCCATCTTGGCGACGAACTTCAAGAAATACACCACTGGTCTGGTTGCTCCAGACTGGCCCTTGCTCCCCTCCAAAGGAGCAGTCCTTCTGACCTTGCTGGTCAGAACCATCAGCTTATTTCATCTCCTACAACAATTGCTTTTGCCAAGGCTTGTTTGCTTCGATCAAGTCGCCGACACCGCCGACAGCGAGAGCCTGCGTGGGACAGCTCGTGAACCGACTCCTGGACGTCGTCGACCTCCAGGGACCACGTGGCTGCAGAGACAAGCTACACCTTTCTTCCTGTTTGCACCCGACATTGCCTGGTACCCACCTGGTGCCACGCTGGTCACTGGCTAGTGACTGTGAACACTGTCCCCTCTGCTTACAGGTCTTCAACATCTCCGATCCACTCTTGGATCCACTGCATCTCTCCCGGACCGACCGCCTGCAGCATCTTTGTCTTCAGGCTCCACGGAACAGATAGAAGAAACCCGACGCACTTCGAGGCCTATGCACCCGCTTCCTGTGGGTGAGGTAAAGCTGGCACACCTGTGCCCAAGTGTAGTATTACATCTCTAGTGCCTGTGTTCCAAATCTTGAGTTCCTAGTCCATCCGGAAGATCCTCTTTGCAGTAACTTTGTACTTTTTACGCACCCATTGAAACCTATGGGAGCACGCGTGTGACTATTTGCTCTGCACACGCCACCCGTGGACCTCCTGGTCACTAACTGAAGTTAGCTCCTTGTAGGCCCAGCGATTCTAGAGGCCCTAGGCCTTTTCCCTTTTCTGTTCGTGGTACTTATACCACTATTTTAGTATATGGTTCGAGTGGCCACCAGGGCCTATCCATATAAAGTGCAACTTCTGTGTATTCTACTGTAATCTTGTTTGACGATTTGTGCTCCTGTGCTCATAAAGAGACTAGGGGTTACTTTGAGAAATAAATACATATATATTTTGAATATATATCTGTGTGGTGTCCTTTCATTGGTATAAAAGGGGGTTGCATTTGGTAAAACAGCTGGCTTAACACGCTTCACGAGTTTAGCCTCAAAGACTGCTTAGCCTACGCTACCACTAGGGCAGCTAGTCCGAAAAGGTTGACTTACAACCACACCATAAGGGTTGCTTGGCATGGTACAAGGTGATCACTTTAACTAGTGAGCATCATATACCAGGCCAACTTCTCACATTGGTGAGCAGCGGTCGGATTTGAGCTTGCTGTGTTTTACCATTGTAATCTCTTGGTTACCAATTGAAAGATCACATAGGTACCTGTAGGTACATATAAAACAAGATTAGATATACATAAGTTCTACTGAACTTAGTTGTTGTAGAGCAAAGGGAGTAGCACACCCTGACTACAACTACTAGATAGGTTTAGTAGGTAAACCCAAGTGTAGGTAGGTTGCAACACATCCACCCACACTTAAGAGCAATGGCCGGGGCAGAGGGGTCCACTGTACCCATCTCTGTTGAGAGTGACCCCCAGAGGGCACCATCCAGCTTTGCTACCCTTAATCAGAATGAGCTCAGGCATTTGGCAACTCTTAGAGGCCTTAAACAGCCCAAGAACCCTAACTCTGCTGAGCTCAGAGAACTCTTACAGAATGATGAGAATCAGAGAGAACTCAAGAAAGCTTCCCAGTTAGCCCCCTTAGGGTCAGGAACAGGAGGCCCCCCTTCTGAAGATACTACAGAGGTACCCAGTACCAATAGCCATCCCTTAGATGAGAATCATACTACAGGGGAGGAAAGTGGTGAGGATACAGAAAGTAGTGATGATGAAGGGAGAACTAGCCCAGTGCCAAGTATTATACTTGGCCCAGCTAAACTAAGGCTATTGGGGACTGACAATGGGTTTACCCCATTGGATATCCCCAGTGGACTTAACACAGGGCTTGGGAGGCAAAGGAATCGCTCAGGTGACTCCAATGCTTCTCATGGCTCTAGAGGCTCTCAAGGTCACTCCAGGAAAAGGATGACCACCCCTCAGAGGAGGGAACATGAGGCCAGAATGCAGGAAGCCCAGCTGAGGATCAGGAAGCAGGAGCTAGAAGTAGCCCTGATGGAAGAAAAACTGAACAAGGCTAGGCAACCTAGAGAGAGTGGGTCTATACCCACTGGTGGCAGCATTGTCCCTAAGGACAAAGATAGGGTCTTTGATAATAGGAACCTGTCTAAGGTTGTGCCCCCCTACAAAAGTGGGGATGACATCCACAAATGGATAACTGCTCTTGAGAGAGCCTGCAAAGTACAGCAGGTTCCTGAAGACCAGTGGGCAGCAATCCTCTGGCTCTCCTTTGAAGGAAGGGGCAGAGACAGACTCCTCACTGTTAGAGAAGAGGATGTCAGAAATTACAGAGTCCTGAAGAGTGTTCTGGTAGATGGGTTAGGCTTAACCACTGAACAGTACAGGTTAATGTTCAGAGACACCCAAAAGACACAGACTCAGGACTGGTCTGAATATGTTGAATGTGCCACTAAGGCTTTGGAGGGTTGGTTGCTGGGAAGTAAGGTATCTGATTTTACAGGATTGTATAATTTGATGATGAGAGAACAGATTTTAAATAACTGTCAAAACCAGCAACTGCATCAACACTTGGTTGACTCTGATCTGACCTCTCCCCAAGAATTGGGAAAGAAGGCAGACAAATGGGTCAGAACCAGGGTTAAGCAAAAGAACCAGAACCAGGGCCAAGGGGGTGATCAGAAGAAAACAGACCAGAAGGGTGGAGATCAGAAATCTAAAGACCAGAAGTCTTCAACAGGGCCCCAAACTACTGCTAAGGAGGGTGGGTCCCAACAACAGTCCAAAAAGAAGAAAGAAGGTCAAAAGAAACCCTGGTGCAATCATTGCAAAAATACAACTCACTGGACTAGTGATTGCAAAAAGGGTGGAGCCCCCAACACTGTTGCCCCTAAGGCACCTGCTCCCAGTACTACTGTTAGCAGTGTTGGTCCCCAGACAAAGGGTGTAGTGGGAATCACTATGGGAACTGAAGGAGATTCTGACTTAGGCAGAACCCTGACACAGGCAGTCTTGATCTGTGATGGGGACATTGATTTGTCCCTGACTGTGAGCCCCAGTAACCTGGGCAAGTACAGACAGACTCCTTTAATTAATTAAAAAGTGGCTCAAGCCTACAGGGACACATGTGCCAGTGTCACTATGGTGACACCAGGCTTTGTGGACCCTGGACAGTACATACCAGGTGAGAACTACCTGGTGACCAATGCCAGCAATGCCACTACTTCACATAGTGTGGCAGTTGTTAACTTCTCATGGGGAGGGGTAACTGGCCTCCAAAGGGTTGTGGTTAGTGCAGACCTCCCAGTAGAATGTTTGTTGGGCAATGACCTAGAGAGTTCTCTATGGTCAGAAGTGGAGTACAGGACTCATGCAGAGATGTTAGGTATATCATCACATGTCCTTGCTGTGACCAGGTCACAGGCCAAAAAGTGCCTCACTGAACCTCAGGTCTTGGATCCTGGAACAATGGACCAAGCACCTACCAAGAAGAAGAACAGGAGGGTCAAGGCTGTGCCTTCCCCCCTGCCTCAGAGTGATGATCAGCCTTCCCAGGAAGCTGATCTAGAGGACCCTGAAGGAACTGTCCCTGAAGAGCTTGAACCTGATCAGGTTGAGTTTCTGGGGACAGGGGGACCTTCAAGGGCTGACTTGAGGCAGGCTCAGTTATCCTGTCCCTCTCTTGAACCCCTCAGACAGCTGGCTGCTGCTGAGGCTGCTGGGAATGCTCAAGGTACCCATAAAGTGTATTGGGATGAAGGGCTCCTTTATTCAGAGGCTAGAGACCCCAAGCCTGGTGCTACCAGGAGGTTGGTTATACCTCTGCAATTTAGGGGCTTCCTTCTCACCTTGGCCCATGACATTCCTTTAGCAGGACACTTAGGCCAGAATAAGACTTGGGACAGGCTTGTCCCTCACTTTCACTGGCCTCACATGAATGAAGATACAAAGGAGTTTTGTCGCTCCTGTGTTACCTGCCAAGCCAGTGGCAAATCAGGTGGCACAACAAAGGCCCCCCTAATACCACTACCTGTGGTGGGGGTCCCCTTTGAAAGAGTGGGAATAGACATAGTGGGTCCCATGGATCCTCCCACTGCATCTGGGCACAGATTTATACTGGTGGTAGTGGATCATGCCACCAGGTATCCAGAGGCAATTCCCCTTAGGACCACTACAGCTCCTGTTGTGGCCAGGGCCCTGCTGGGAGTATTCTCCAGAGTGGGGTTTCCTAAGGAGGTAGTATCTGACAGAGGTACCAACTTTATGTCAGGATACTTGACAGCTATGTGGAAGGAATGTGGTGTCAACTACAAGTTCACCACCCCTTATCACCCACAATGCAATGGGCTTGTTGAGAGATTCAACAAGACCCTAAAGGGTATGATCAAAGGATTACCTGAAAAGCTCAGGCGAAGATGGGACATCCTTCTACCCTGCCTTCTGTTTGCTTACAGAGAGGTCCCACAAAAAGGAGTTGGCTACAGCCCCTTTGAATTGTTGTTTGGGCACCCTGTGAGAGGCCCACTGTGTTTGGTGAAGGAAGGATGGGAGTTACCTCTCAAAAAGCCTAAGCTAGACATAGTGGACTATGTACTTGGTCTCCGCTCCAGGATGGCTGAGTATATGGAGAAGGCATCCAAAAACCTTGAGGCAAGCCAGGCCTTACAGAAAGCTTGGCATGACCAAAAGGCTGTCTTGGTTGAGTTGCAGCCAGGACAGAAGGTATGGGTGTTGGAGCCAGTGGCCCCAGCAGCACTCCAAGACAAATGGTCTGGACCCCATACAATCCTGGAAAAGAAGGGAGAGGTCACCTACTTGGTCGACCTAGGAACTCCCAGGAGTCCCCACAGGGTACTCCATGTTAACAGGCTTAAAGCATATGTTGACAGGGCAGACATGGGCTTGCTCATGGCTACAGATGAGGGACAGGAGGAAGAGAGTGACCCTCTCCCAGACCTGTTGTCTCAGAACCCTGAAGATGGCTCAGTTGAAGGAGTGACCCTTGGAGGCAACCTCACTGCCCATCAGCAGACTGAATGTAGACAGGTTCTACAATCATTTTCACATATGTTTTCCTTGATACCTAGTCAAACTGACTGGTGTACCCATGTGGTGGACACTGGTGACAGTCTGCCTGTAAAGAACAAGCTTTACAGACAACCTGACCACGTCAGGGACTGTATAAAGGCTGAGGTACATAAAATGCTGGAATTAGGTGTCATTGAACCCTCAGAGAGCCCCTGGGCTAGCCCAGTGGTTCTGGTCCCCAAACCTCACACCAAAGATGGCAAGAGAGAGATGAGGTTCTGTGTGGATTACAGAGGACTCAATGCTGTCACCAGGACAGATGCACACCCTATTCCAAGGGCAGATGAGCTCATAGACAAACTAGCTTCTGCAAAGTTTTTGAGCACATTTGACTTAACAGCTGGCTATTGGCAAATCAGATTAGCTGAGGAGTCTAAGGCCAAAACAGCATTCTCAACCCCAGGTGGGCACTACCAGTTTGTGGTGATGCCCTTTGGTCTGAAGAATGCACCTGCCACCTTCCAAAGGCTGGTGAACCAAGTCCTTACTGGGTTGGATGACTTTTGCGCAGCATATCTGGATGACATTGCTGTCTTTAGCTCCACCTGGGAGGATCACCTGATCCACCTGAAGAAGGCTCTTGAGGCTCTGCAAAGGGCAGGCCTCACTATCAAGGCTACTAAGTGCCAGATAGGGCAGAGTAAGGTTGTATATTTGGGCCACCTTGTAGGTGGAGGCCAAGTTCAACCACTGGAGAGTAAGATACAATCCATCAAGGACTGGTCCCCTCCAACCACCCAGACTCAAGTTCGAGCTTTCTTGGGCTTGACTGGGTACTACAGGAAGTTTGTTAAGAACTATGGGTCCATTGTGACTCCTCTTAATGATCTGACATCCAAGAAGATGCCCAAAAAGGTTCAGTGGACAGTAAGCTGTCAAAAGGCATTTGATGACCTGAAGGAGGCCATGTGATCTGCACCTATCCTGAAAAGTCCTGACTACTCCAAAGAGTTTATTGTCCAAACAGATGCTTCTGAGTTGGGTGTGGGAGCTGTGCTGTCACAACTTAATGTAGATGGTCAAGACCAACCCATTGCTTTTATTAGCAGAAGGTTGACCCCCAGAGAGAAGAATTGGTCAGCTATTGAGAGGGAGGCCTTTGCTGTGGTGTGGGCCCTGAAGAAGCTGAGGCCATACTTGTTTGGCACTCACTTCAAGATTCAGACCGACCATAAGCCCCTCTTGTGGCTAAATCAGATGAAGGGTGAAAACCCCAAACTGCTTAGGTGGTCCATTTCCCTACAGGGGATGGACTTTACAGTGGAGCACCGGCCAGGTACTGACCATGGGAATGCAGATGGTCTCTCCAGGTACTTCCACTTAGGACATGAAGACGAGACTGGTCAAGGCTAGTTTAATGTCCCAGCGTTTGGGGGGGGGTTGTGTAGGAGAGTAGGGTCTGCTATCCTATGGTCACCCCAAATTTTTGCTTTTTGCTTCACTGGTTTTTGACATATTGAGGCTGTGGGCCTGCCAATCAGACCCCCAGCCTGCTGTTCTCTCTACTAAATTAAAACTATGCACCCTAGGTGCATAACCAATTGGAAGTGGATCACCCTGTCAGCCCCTGTACCAGTGTACACTAGGTACCCAGGGCATTGGTGTACCCAAGGCCTGCCAAGGGCTGAAGCATGTATTATGCCACCCCAGGCTTGGCCTAACAATTTGACACAACTGGCTGATCACTCAGCTGGGGTAAGTTGGTGTAATCACCTCTTACTTAGGTGTAGTATACCTATACCTAACCTTAAATGGGACACCTGGTAACCTATAAGTCACTCCTATGGCAGGCCTTAACAATCCTGAAGGCAGAGTGCTTGGTTCCATGTGAGATGGTGCTCTGGCATGAGCTGAGCCTGTCTGCAGTGGTCGGAACAACTTCCTTCTACTGTTTCCAGATATCGTCATACCATATACTCTTAAGTGCATTATGAACCTCGCGGTTAAATGCTATCTTTGGTTTGGCTTTATCAAAACATGTCGAGTAAGGTGTCATACGAATTGGAATACTAACCCCTCGCCAATTCTGGCGACGGGGTTAGCATTCCACCCTTCTAGAGGGACACGACATGTACAGTACCTGAAACCCGGGTAAAATCAGACATAGCCTCAGCTCCACAAAATGGATGCTGCCACCACAGACACAAGTCTGCCCTCCTGCTGCTGGGAGTCCTTCCAGCTTGGGAGGTGTGGACAAAGGGTTTCCTGCCAGGGGAGGTGCATGCACCACCCCAGACAGGATTTTGTGTATTGGTCAGGTAGGGCTTGAAAGAAACCAGACATGCCTGTGGCTCACAAGGAGCCTCGGTGCATATGCCAGTTCAAACCGGTCCTGGGGCACACCAGTCCCGGGCCTGGGGCGAGCTGGACAAAGGATTGGGGGTGTAACCACCCCCCTTCCTGGTCCCACCCTTAGGGAGGGACCTAGCAGGTAGTCCGGCCCCTAGAATCCGCTTAAAGGTAGGAGCTGTGTCCTAAGACTTCAGACATCCTGGAATCAACTTAACACTAAGAAGAAGACGGGAACTTCGACGCTCTGCTGCACAGAGGACTGAAGCCAATCTCCCCTGTGGTCAGGGAGTGACCACCTTGCTAACGCAAGCACCATCCAGCGAATCAACGTCTGCTTTGCCGCCGCCTCCCGCCGGAGCCCGAGCCCAGAGACTGACAAGACCTGGACCTCCAGACCTCTCACCGCCCGATCCACAGTCCCTGAAAAGAGGAGACCCGTGGAGGCACCGAGACACGTGGAGCCAGCCATCTTGGAACGACTACGACAAGCTGACAAGTGCAACAACCGAGGCTCCCTCCAAGTTGTGCTTTGGGATCTGAGAAGCCCAACACCCGAGCAGCATCTGCACCAAAGGTGAGCCCTCCAGCATCTCCACGATCTGCGTGGGGCCCTTCTGCATTTTGCCACTTGACGCGCCTAACCGGTTGCTGGCCCGCTGGCTAGTAGCCATCTTGGCGACGAACTTCAAGAAATACACCGCTGGTCTGGTTGCTCCAGACTGGCCCTTGCTCCCCTCCAAAGGAGCAGTCCTTCTGACCTTGCTGGTCAGAACCATCAGCTTATTTCATCTCCTACAACAATTGCTTTTGACAAGGCTTGTTTGTTTCGATCAAGTCGCCGACACCGCCGACAGCGAGAGCCTGCGTGGGACAGCTCGTGAACCGACTCCTGGACGTCGTCGACCTCCAGGGACCACGTGGCTGCAGAGACAAGCTACACCTTTCTTCCTGTTTGCACCCGACATTGCCTGGTACCCACCTGGTGCCACGCTGGTCACTGGCTAGTGACTGTGAACACTGTCCCCTCTGCTTACAGGTCTTCAACATCTCCGATCCACTCTTGGATCCACTGCATCTGTCCCGGACCGACCGCCTGCAGCATCTTTGTCTTCAGGCTCCACGGAACAGATAGAAGAAACCCGACGCACTTCGAGGCCTATGCACCCGCTTCCTGTGGGTGAGGTAAAGCTGGCACACCTGTGCCCAAGTGTAGTATTACATCTCTAGTGCCTGTGTTCCAAATCTTGAGTTCCTAGTCCATCCGGAAGATCCTCTTTGCAGTAACTTTGTACTTTTTACGCACCCATTGAAACCTATGGGAGCACGCGTGTGACTATTTGCTCTGCACACGCCACCCGTGGACCTCCTGGTCACTAACTGAAGTTAGCTCCTTGTAGGCCCAGCGATTCTAGAGGCCCTAGGCCTTTTCCCTTTTCTGTTCGTGGTACTTATACCACTATTTTAGTATATGGTTCGAGTGGCCACCAGGGCCTATCCATATAAAGTGCAACTTCTGTGTATTCTACTGTAATCTTGTTTGACGATTTGTGCTCCTGTGCTCATAAAGAGACTAGGGGTTACTTTGAGAAATAAATACATATATATTTTGAATATATATCTGTGTGGTGTCCTTTCATTGGTATAAAAGGGGGTTGCATTTGGTAAAACAGCTGGCTTAACACGCTTCACGAGTTTAGCCTCAAAGACTGCTTAGCCTACGCTACCACTAGGGCAGCTAGTCCGAAAAGGTTGACTTACAACCACACCATAAGGGTTGCTTGGCATGGTACAAGGTGATCACTTTAACTAGTGAGCATCATATACCAGGCCAACTTCTCACAGTTTGCGTAACACTTTTCGCCCTAAGTGGGATGGGAGTGCCCAGATGTGGGTCCCTTGCTCACTGTGCCACTGGATTCAAGCTAGCCTGGCTGAAGAAGGGTGACATACACTGAAACCGGTCCCAGGATGCTTGTTTGCGGTCCAGGGAGGACCTGGCTTGGCAGTTCGGTCTGGACTGTTCCCATGAGGCACAGGGTCAAGACTGATTTGCATATGGCTGGGTCTAAACTGGGGTGGCATGGTGAGCAAAAAAACGATGGATTTATCCCAGATCTCCTGACTGGGGGTGAATGTATTATTCATGTAGCATTCCGTCCATCATTTGTTTGCGTAACACTTTTTGCCCTAAGTGGGATGGGTATGCCCAGACGTGGGTCCCTTGCTCACTGTGCCACTGGATTCAAGCTAGCCTGGCTGAAGAAGGGTGACATACCCTGAAGCCGGTCCCAGGATGCTTGTTTGCGGTCCAGGGAGGACGTGCCTTGGCAGTTCGGTCTGGACATTTCCCATGAGGCACAGGGTCAAGATTGATTTGAATATGGCTGGGTCTAAACTGGGGTGGCATGGTGGGCAAAAAAACGATGGATTTAACCCAGATCTCCTGACTGGCGGTGAATGTATGATTCATTCAGCAGTCCGTCCATCATTTGTTTGCGTAACACTTATCGCCCTAAGTGGGATGGGTATGCCTAGACGTGGGTCACTTGCTCACTGTGCCAATGGATTCAAGCTAGCCTGGCTGAAGAAGGGTGACATACCCTGAAACCGGTCCCAGGATGCTTGTTTCCACTCCAGGGAGCACCTGGCTTGGCAGTTCGGTCTGGATTGTTCCCATGAGGCACAGGGTCAAGACTGATTTGCATATGGCTGTGTCTAAACTGGAGTGACATGGTGTGCAAAAAACATGATGGATTTAACCCAGATCTCCTGACTGGGGGTGAATGTATGATTCATTCAGCATTCCGTCCATCATTTGTTTGCGTAACACTTTTCGCCCTAAGTAGGATGGGTATGCCCAGACGTGGGTCCCTTGCTCACTGTGCCACTGGATTCAAGCTAGCCTGGCTGAAGAAGGGTCACATACCCTGAAACCGGTGCCAGGATGCTTGTTTCCGGTCCAGGGAGGACCTGGCTTGGCAGTTCGGTCTGGACTGTTCCCATGAGGCACAGGGTCAAGACAGATTTGCATATGGTTGGGTCTAAACTGGGGTGGCATGGTGAGCAAAAAACCGATGGATTTAACCAAGATCTCCTGACTGGGGGTGAATGTATGATTAATTCAGCATTCCGTCAATCATTTGTTTGCGTTACACTTTTCGCCCTATGTGGGATGGGTATGCCCAGACGTGGGTCCCTTGCTCACTGTGCAACTGGATTCAAGCTAGCCTGGCTGAAGAAGGGTGACATACCCTGAAACCTGTCCCAGGATGTTTGTTTCCGGCCCAGGGAGGACCTGGCTCGGCAGTTCGGTCTGGACTGTTCCCATGAGGCACAGGGTCAAGACAGATTTGCATATGGTTGGGTCTAAACTGGGGTGGCATGGTGAGCAAAAAAACGATGGATTTAACCAAGATCTCCTGACTGGGGGTGAATGTATGATTCATTCAGCATTCCGTCCATCATTTGTTTGCGTAACACTTTTCGCCCTAAGTAGGATGGGTATGCCCAGACGTGGGTCCCTTGCTCACTGTGCCGCTGGATTCAAGCTAGCCTGGCTGAAGAAGGGTCACATACCCTGAAACCGGTGCCAGGATGCTTGTTTCCGGTCCAGGGAGGACCTGGCTTGGCAGTTCGGTCTGGACTGTTCCCATGAGGCACAGGGTCAAGACAGATTTGCATATGGTTGGGTCTAAACTGGGGTGGCATGGTGAGCAAAAAACCGATGGATTTAACCAAGATCTCCTGACTGGGGGTGAATGTATGATTAATTCAGCATTCCGTCAATCATTTGTTTGCGTTACACTTTTCGCCCTATGTGGGATGGGTATGCCCAGACGTGGGTCCCTTGCTCACTGTGCAACTGGATTCAAGCTAGCCTGGCTGAAGAAGGGTGACATACCCTGAAACCTGTCCCAGGATGTTTGTTTCCGGCCCAGGGAGGACCTGGCTCGGCAGTTCGGTCTGGACTGTTCCCATGAGGCACAGGGTCAAGACAGATTTGCATATGGTTGGGTCTAAACTGGGGTGGCATGGTGAGCAAAAAAACGATGGATTTAACCAAGATCTCCTGACTGGGGGTGAATGTATGATTCATTCAGCATTCCGTCCATCATTTGTTTGCGTAACACTTTTCGCCCTAAGTAGGATGGGTATGCCCAGACGTGGGTCCCTTGCTCACTGTGCCGCTGGATTCAAGCTAGCCTGGCTGAAGAAGGGTCACATACCCTGAAACCGGTGCCAGGATGCTTGTTTCCGGTCCAGGGAGGACCTGGCTTGGCAGTTCAGTCTGGACTGTTCCCATGAGGCAAAGGCTCAAGACTGATTTGCATATGGCTGGGTCTAAACTCGAGTGGCATGCTGAACAAAAATATGATGGATTTAACCCAGATCTCCAGACTGGGGGTGAATGTATGATTCATTCAGCATTCTGTCCATCATTTGTTTGCGTTACACATTTCGCCCTATGTGGGATGGGTATGCCCAGACGTGGGTCCCTTGCTCACTGTGCCACTGGATTCAAGCCAGCCTGGCTGAAGAAGGGTGACATACCCTGAAACCGGTCCCAGGATTCTTGTTTCTGGTCCAGGGAGGACCTGGCTTGGCAGTTCAGACTGGACTGTTCCCATGAGGCACAGGGTCAAGACTGATTTGCATATGGCTGGGTCTAAACTGGGGTGGCATGGTGAGCAAAAAAACGATGGATTTAACCCAGATCTCCTGACTGGGGGTGAATGTATGATTCCTTCAGCATTCCGTCCATCATTTGTTTGCGTAACACTTTTTGCCCAAAGTGGGATGGGTATGCCCAGGCGTGGGTCCCTTGCTCACTGTGCCACTGGATTCAAGCTAGCCTGGCTGAAGAAGGGTAACGTACCCTGAAACCGGTCCCAGGATGCTTGTTTCCGGTCCAGGGAGGACCTGGCTTGGCAGTTAGGTCTGGACTGTTCCCATGAGACACAGGGTCAAGACTGATTTGCATATGGCTGGGTCAAAACTGGGGTGGCATGGTGAGCAAAAAACACCATGGATTTAACACAGATCTCCTGACTGGGGGTGAATGTATGATTCATTCAGCATTCCGTCCATCATTTGTTTGCGTTACACTTTTCGCCCTATGTGGGATGGGTATGCCCAGACGTAGGTCCCTTGCTCGCTGTGCCACTGGATTCAAGCTAGCCTGGCTGAAGAAGGGTGACATACCCTTAAACCGGTCCCAGGATGTTTGTTTCCGGCCCAGGGAGGACCTGGCTTGGCAGTTCGGTCTGGACTGTTCCCATGAGGCATAGGGTCAAGACTGATTTGCATATGGCTGGGTCTAAACTGGGGTGGCATGGTGAGCAAAAAAACGATGGATTTAACCCAGATCTCCTGACTGGGGGTGAATGTATGATTCATTCAGCATTCCGTCCATCATTTGTTTGCGTAACACTTTTTGCCCTTAGTGGGATGGGTATGCCCAGGCGTGGGTCCATTGCTCACTGTGCCACTGGATTCAAGCTAGCCTGGCTGAAGAAGGGTGACACACCTTGAAACCCATCCCAGGATGCATGTTTCCGGTCCAGGGAGGACCTCGCTTGGCAGTCGATCTGGACTGTTCCCATGAGGCACAGGGTCAAGACTGATTTGCAAAAGGCTGGGTCTAAACTGGGGTGGCAAGGTGAGCAAAAAAGACGATGGATTTAACCCAGATCTCCTGATTGGAGGTGAATGTATGATTCATTCAGCATTCCGTCCATCAATTGTTTGCGTAACACTTTTCGCCCTAAGTGGGATGGGAATGCCCAGATGTGGGTCCCTTGCTCACTGTGCCACTGGATTCAAGCTAGACTGGCTGAAGAAGGGTGACATACCCGGAAACCGGTCCCAGGATGCTTGTTTGCTGTCCAGGGAGGACCTGGCTTGGCAGTTCGGTCTGGACATTTCCCATGAGGCACAAGGTCAAGATTGATTTGAATATGGCTGGGTCTAAACTGGGGTGGCATGGTGAGCAAAAAAACGATGGATTTAACCCAGATCTCCTGACTGGCGGTGAATGTATGATTCATTCAGCATTCCGTCCATCATTTGTTTGCGTAACACTTATCGCCCTAAGTGGGATGGGTATGCCTAGACGTGGGTCCCTTGCTCACTGTGCCACTGGATTCAAGCTAGCCTGGCTGAAGAAGGGTGACATACCCTGAAACCGGTCCCAGGATGCTTGTTTCCGGCCCAGGGGGGACCTGGCTTGGCAGTTTGGTCTGGACTGTTCCCATGAGGCACAGAGTCAAGACTGATTTGCATATGGCTGGGTCTAAACTGGGGTGGCATGGTGAGCAAAACAACCATGGATTTAACCCAGATCGCCTGACTGGGGGTGAATGTATGATTCACTCAGCATTCCGTCAATCATTTGTTTGCGTTACACTTTTCGCCCTATGTTGGATGGGTATGCCCAGACGTGGGTCCCTTGCTCACTGTGCCACTGGATTCAAGCTAGCCTGGCTGAAGAAGTGTGACACACCCTGAAACCGGTCCCAGGATGCTTGTTTCCGGCCCAGGGAGGACCTGGCTTGGCAGTTCGGTCATGACTTTTCCCATGAGGCACAGGGTCAAGACTGATTTGCATATGGCTGGGTCTAAACTGGGGTGGCATGGTGAGCAAAAAAACGATGGATTTAACCCAGATCTCCTGACTGGGGGTGAATGTATGATTTATTCAGCATTCCGTCCATCATTTGTTTGCGTAACACTTTTCGCCCTAAGTAGGATGGGTATGCCCAAACGTGGGTCCCTTGCTCACTGTGCCACTGGATTCAAGCTAGCCTTGCTGAAGAAGGGTGACATACCCTGAAACCGGTCCCAGGATGCTTGTTTCCGGTCCAGGGAGGACCTGGCTTGGCAGTTCGGTCTGGACTGTTCCCATGAGGCACAGGGTCAAGACTGATTTGCATATGGCTGGGTCTAAACTCGAGTGGCATGGTGAGCAAAAATATGATGGATTTATCCCAGATCTCCAGACTGGGGGTGAATGTATGATTCATTCAGCATTCCGTCCATCATTTGTTTGCGTAACACTTTTTGCCCTAAGTGGGATGGGTATGCCCAGACGTGGGTCCCTTGCTCACTGTGCCACTGGATTCAAGCTAGCCTGGCTGAAGAAGGGTGACATACCCTGAAACCCGCCCCAGGATGCTTGTTTCCGGTCCAGGGAGGACCTGGCTTGGCAGTTCGATCTGGACTGTTCCCATGAGGCAGAGGGTCAAGACTGATTTGCATATGGCTGGGTCTGAACTGGGGTGGCATGGTGAGCAAATAAACGATGGATTTAACCCAGATCTCCTGACTGGGGGTGAATGTATGATTCATTCAGCATTCTGTCCATCATTTGTTTGTGTAACACTTTTCACCCTATGTGGGATGGGTATGCCCAGATGTGGGTCCCTTGCTCACTGTGCCACTGGATTCAAGCTAGCCTGGCTGAAGAAGGGTGACATACCCTGAAACCGGTCCCAGGATGCTTGTTTCCGGCCAGGGGAGGACCTGGCTTGGCAGTTTGGTCTGGAATGTTCCCATGAGGCACAGGGTCAAGACTGATTTGCATATGGCTGTGTCTAAACTGGGGTGGCATGGTGTGCAAAAAAATGATGGATTTAACCCAGATCTCCTGACTGGGGGTGAATGTATGATTCATTCAGCATTCCGTCCATCATTTGTTTGCATAACACTTTTCGCCCTAAGTGGGATGGGTATGCCCAGGCGTGGGTCCCTTGCTCACTGTGCCACTGGATTCAAGCTAGCCTGGCTGAAGAAGGGTAACGTACCCTGAAACCGGTCCCAGGATGCTTGTTTCCAGTCCAGGGAGGACCTGGCTTGGCAGTTAGGTCTGGACTGTTCCCATGAGACACAGGGTCAAGACTGATTTGCATATGGCTGGGTCAAAACTGGGGTGGCATGGTGAGCAAAAAACACCATGGATTTAACACAGATCTCCTGACTGGGGGTGAATGTATGATTCATTCAGCATTCCGTCCATCATTTGTTTGCGTTACACTTTTGGCACTATGTGGGATGGGTATGCCCAGACGTAGGTCCCTTGCTCGCTGTGCCACTGGATTCAAGCTAGCCTGGCTGAAGAAGGGTGACATACCCTGAAGCCAGTCCCAGGATGCTTGTTTCCGGTCCAGGGAGGACCTGGCTTGGCAGTTCGGTCTGGACTGTTCCCATGAGGCACAGGGTCAAGACTGTTTTGCATATGGCTGGGTCTAAACTGGGGTGGCATGGTGAGCAAAAAAACGATGGATTTAACCCAGATCTCCTGACTGGGGGTGAATGTATGATTCATTCAGCATTCCGTTCATCATTTGCTTGTGTAACACTTTTCGCTCTAAGTGGGATGGGTATGCCCAGATGTGGGTCCCTTGCTCACTGTGCCACTGGATTCAAGCTAGCCTGGCTGAAGAAGGGTGACATACCCTGAAGCCGGTCCCAGGATGCTTGTTTCCGGTCCAGGGAGGACCTGGCTTGGCAGTTCGGTCTGGACTTTTCCCATGAGGCACAGGGTCAAGATTGATTTGCATATGGCTGGGTCTAAACTGGGGTGGCATGGTGAGCAAAATAACGATGGATTTAACCCAGATCTCCTGACTGGGGGTGAATGTATGATTCCTTCAGCATTCCGTCCATCATTTGTTTGCGTAACACTTTTTGCCCAAAGTGGGATGGGTATGCCCAGGCGTGGGTCCCTTGCTCACTGTGCCACTGGATTCAAGCTAGCCTGGCTGAAGAAGGGTAACGTACCCTGAAACCGGTCCCAGGATGCTTGTTTCCGGTCAAGGGAGGACCTGGCTTGGCAGTTAGGTCTGGACTGTTCCCATGAGACACAGGGTCAAGACTGATTTGCATATGGCTGTGTCAAAACTGGGGTGGCATGGTGAGCAAAAAACACCATGGATTTAACCCAGATCTCCTGACTGGGGGTGAATGTATGATTCATTCAGCATTCCGTCCATCATTTGTTTGCGTAACACTTTTTGCCCTTAGTGGGATGGGTATGCCCAGGCGTGGGTCCATTGCTCACTGTGCCACTGGATTCAAGCTAGCCTGGCTGAAGAAGGGTGACACACCTTGAAACCCATACCAGGATGCTTGTTTCCGGTCCAGGGAGGACCTCGCTTGGCAGTCGATCTGGACTGTTCCCATGAGGCACAGGGTCAAGACTGATTTGGAAAAGGCTGGGTCTAAACTGGGGTGGCAAGGTGAGCAAAAAAGACGATGGATTTAACCCAGAGCTCCTGATTGGGGGTGAATGTATGATTCATTCAGCATTCCGTCCATCAATTGTTTGCGTAACACTTTTCGCCCTAAGTGGGATGGGAATGCCCAGATGTGGGTCCCTTGCTCACTGTGCCACTGGATTCAAGCTAGACTGGCTGAAGAAGGGTGACATACCCGGAAACCGGTCCCAGGATGCTTGTTTGCTGTCCAGGGAGGACCTGGCTTGGCAGTTCGGTCTGGACATTTCCCATGAGGCACAAGGTCAAGATTGATTTGAATATGGCTGGGTCTAAACTGGGGTGGCATGGTGAGCAAAAAAACGATGGATTTAACCCAGATCTCCTGACTGGCGGTGAATGTATGATTCATTCAGCATTCCGTCCATCATTTGTTTGCGTAACACTTATAGCCCTAAGTGGGATGGGTATGCCTAGACGTGGGTCCCTTGCTCACTGTGCCACTGGATTCAAGCTAGCCTGGCTGAAGAAGGGTGACATACCCTGAAACCGGTCCCAGGATGCTTGTTTCCGGCCCAGGGGGGACCTGGCTTGGCAGTTTGGTCTGGACTGTTCCCATGAGGCACAGAGTCAAGACTGATTTGCATATGGCTGGGTCTAAACTGGGGTGGCATGGTGAGCAAAACAACCATGGATTTAACCCAGATCGCCTGACTGGGGGTGAATGTATGATTCACTCAGCATTCCGTCAATCATTTGTTTGCGTTACACTTTTCGCCCTATGTGGGATGGGTATGCCCAGACGTGGGTCCCTTGCTCACTGTGCCACTGGATTCAAGCTAGCCTGGCTGAAGAAGGGTGACACACCCTGAAACCGGTCCCAGGATGCTTGTTTCCGGCCCAGGGAGGACCTGGCTTGGCAGTTCGATCATGACTTTTCCCATGAGGCACAGGGTCAAGACTGATTTGCATATGGCTGGGTCTAAACTGGGGTGGCATGGTGAGCAAAAAAACGATGGATTTAACCCAGATCTCCTGACTGGGGGTGAATGTATGATTCATTCAGCATTCCGTCCATCATTTGTTTGCGTAACACTTTTCGCCCTAAGTAGGATGGGTATGCCCAGACGTGGGTCCCTTGCTCACTGTGCCACTGGATTCAAGCTAGCCTTGCTGAAGAAGGGTGACATACCCTGAAACCGGTGCCAGGATGCTTGTTTCCGGTCCAGGGAGGACCTGGCTTGGCAGTTCGGTCTGGACTGTTCCCATGAGGCACAGGCTCAAGACTGATTTGCACATGGCTGGGTCTAAACTCGAGTGGCATGGTGAGCAAAAATATGATGGATTTATCCCAGATCTCCAGACTGGGGGTGAATGTATGATTCATTCAGCATTCCGTCCATCATTTGTTTGCGTAACACTTTTTGCCCTAAGTGGGATGGGTATGCCCAGACGTGGGTCCCTTGCTCACTGTGCCACTGGATTCAAGCTAGCCTGGCTGAAGAAGGGTGACATACCCTGAAACCCATCCCAGGATGCTTGTTTCCGGTCCAGGAAGGACCTGGCTTGGCAGTTCGATCTGGACTGTTCCCATGAGGCACAGGGTCAAGACTGATTTGCATATGGCTGGGTCTAAACTGGGGTGGCATGGTGAGCAAAAAAACGATGGATTTAACCCAGATCTCCTGACTGGGGGTGAATATATGATTCATTCAGCATTCCGTTTATCATTTGCTTGCGTAACACTTTTTGCCCTAAGTGGGATGGGTATGCCCAGATGTGGGTCCCTTGCTCACTGTGCCACTGGATTCAAGCTAGCCTGGCTGAAGAAGGGTGACATACCCTGAAACCCGCCCCAGGATGCTTGTTTCCGGTCCAGGGAGGACCTGGCTTGGCAGTTCGGTCTGGACTGTTTCCATGAGGCACAGGGTCAAGACTGATTTGCATATGGCTGGGTCTAAACTGGGGTGGCATGGTGAGCAAAAAAACGATGGATTTATCCCAGATCTCCTGACTGGGGGTGAATGTATGATTCATTTAGCATTCCGTCCATCATTTGTTTGCGTAACACTTTTTGCCCTAAGTGGGATGGGTATGCCCAGACGTGGGTCCCTTGCTCACTGTGCCACTGGATTCAAGCTAGCCTGGCTGAAGAAGGGTGACATACCCTGAAACCCGTCCCAGGATGCTTGTTTCCGGTCCAGGGAGGACCTGGCTTGGCAGTTCGATCTGGACTGTTCCCATGAGGCACAGGGTCAAGACTGATTTGCATATGGCTGGGTCTAAACTGGGGTGGCATGGTGAGCAAATAAACGATGGATTTAACCCAGATCTCCTGACTGGGGGTGAATGTATGATTCATTCAGCATTCCGTCCATCATTTGTTTGTGTAACACTTTTCACCCTATGTGGGATGGGTATGCCCAGATGTGGGTCCCTTGCTCACTGTGCCACTGGATTCAAGCTAGCCTGGCTGAAGAAGGGTGACATACCCTGAAACCGGTCCCAGGATGCTTGTTTCCGGCCCAGGGAGGACCTGGCTTGGCAGTTTGGTCTGGAATGTTCCCATGAGGCACAGGGTCAAGACTGATTTGCATATGGCTGTGTCTAAACTGGAGTGACATGGTGTGCAAAAAAATGATGGATTTAACCCAGATCTCCTGACTGGGGGTGAATGTATGATTCATTCAGCATTCCGTCCATCATTTGCTTGCATAACACTTTTCACCCTAAGTGGGATGGGTATGCCCAGACGTGGGTCCCTTGCTCACTGTGCCACTGGATTCAAGCTAGCCTGGCTGAAGAAGGGTGACATACCCTGAAACCGATCCCAGGATTCTTGTTTCTGGTCCAGGGAGGACCTGGCTTGGCAGTTCGGTCTGGACTGTTCCCATGAGGCACAGGGTCAAGACTGTTTTGCCTATGGCTGGGTCTAAACTGGGGTGGCATGGTGTGCAAAAAAATGATGGATTTAACCCAGATCTCCTGACTGGGGGTGAATGTATGATTCATTCAGCATTCCGTCCATCATTTGTTTGCGTAACACTTTTTGCCCTAAGTGGGATGGGTATGCCTAGATGTGGGTCCCTTGCTCACTGTGCCACTGGATTCAAGCTAGCCTGGCTGAAGAAGGGTGACATACCCTGAAACCGGTCCCAGGATGCTTTTTTTTGGCCTAGGGAGGACCTGGCTTGGCAGTTTGGTCTGGACTGTTCCCATGAGGCACAGGGTCAAGACTGATTTGCATATGGCTGGGTCTAAACTGGGGTGGCATGGTGAGCAAAAAAACCATGGATTTAACCCAGATCTCCTGACTGGGGGTGAATGTATGATTCATTCAGCATTCCGTCGATCATTTGTTTGCGTTACACTTTTCGCCCTATGTGGGATGGGTATGCCCAGACGTGTGTCCCTTGCTCACTGTGCCACTGGATTCAAGCTAGCCTGGCTGAAGAAGGGTGACACACCCTGAAACCGGTCCCAGGATGCTTTTTTCCAGCCCAGGGAGGACCTGGCTTGGCAGTTCGGTCTGGACTGTTCCCATGAGGCACAGGGTCAAGACTGATTTGCATATGGCTGGCTCTAAACTGGGGCAGCATGGTGAGAAAAAAAATATGGATTTCACCCAGATCTCCTGACTGGGGTGAATGTATGATTCATTCTGCATTCCGTCAATCATTTGTTTGCGTAACACTTTTCGCCCTAAGTGGGATGGGTATGCCCAGACATTGGTCCCTTGCTCACTGTGCCACTGGATTCAAGCTAGCCTGGCTGAAGAAGGGTGACATACCCTGAAACCGGTCCCAGGATGCTTGTTTCCGGTCCAGGGAGGACCTGGCTTGGCAGTTCGGTCTGGACTGTTCCCATGAGGCACAGGGTCAAGACTGATTTGCATATGGCTGGGTCTAAACTGGGGTGGCATGGTGAGCAAAAAAATGATGGATTTAACCCAGATCCCCTGACTGGGGGTGAATGTATGATTAATTCAGCATTCCGTCAATCATTTGTTTGCGTTACACTTTTCGCCCTATGTGGGATGGGTATGCCCAGACGTGGGTCCCTTGCTCACTGTGCCACTGGATTCAAGCTAACCTGGCTGAAGAAGGGTGACATACCCTGAAACCGGTGCCAGGATGCTTGTTTCCGGTCTAGGGAGAACCTGGCTTGGCAGTTCGGTCTGGACTGTTCCCATGAGGCACAGGCTCAAGACTGATTTGCATATGGCTGGGTCTAAACTCGAGTGGCATGGTGAGCAAAAATATGAAGGATTTAACCCAGATCTCCAGACTGGGGGTGAATGTATGATTGATTCAGCATTCTGTCCATCATTTGTTTGCATAACACTTTTCGCCCTAAGTGTAATGGGTATGCCCAGACGTGGGTCCCTTGCTCACTGTGCCACTGGATTCAAGCTAGCCTGGCAGAAGAATGGTGACATACCCTGAAACCGGTCCCAGGATGCTTGTTTCCGGTCCAGGGAGGACCTGGCTTGGCAGTGCGGTCTGGACTGTTCCAATGAGGCATAGGGTCAAGACGGATTTGTATAAGGCTAGGTCTAAACTGGGGTGGCAAGGTGAGCAAAAAAGACGATGGATATAACCCAGATCTCCTGACTGGGGGTGAATGTATGATTCATTCAGCATTCCGTCCATCAATTGTTTGCGTAACACTTTTCGCCCTAAGTGGGATGGCAATGCCCAGATGTGGGTCCCTTGCTCACTGTGCCACTGGATTCAAGCTAGCCTGGCTGAAGAAGGGTGACATACCCTGAAACTGGTCCCAGGATGCTTGTTTGCTGTCCAGGGAGGACCTGGCTTGGCAGTTCGGTCTGGACATTTCCCATGAGGCACAGGGTCAAGATTGATTTGAATATGGCTGGGTCTAAACTGGGGTGGCATGGTGAGCAAAAAAACGATGGATTTAACCCAGATCTGCTGACTGGGGGTGAATGTATGATTCATTCAGCATTCCGTCGATCATTTGTTTGCGTTACACTTTTCGCCCTATGTGGGATGGGTATGCCCAGACGTGTGTCCCTTGCTCACTGTGCCACTGGATTCAAGCTAGCCTGGCTGAAGAAGGGTGACACACCCTGAAACCGGTCCCAGGATGCTTTTTTCCAGCCCAGGGAGGACCTGGCTTGGCAGTTCGGTCTGGACTGTTCCCATGAGGCACAGGGTCAAGACTGATTTGCATATGGCTGGGTCTAAATTGGGGTGGCATGGTGAGCAAAAAAACGATGGATTTAACCCAGATCTCCTGACTGGGGGTGAATGTATGATTCATTCAGCATTCCGTCCATCATTTGTTTGCGTAACACTTTTCGCCCTAAGTAGGATGGGTATGCCCAGACGTGGGTCCCTTGCTCACTGTGCCACTGGATTCAAGCTAGCCTGGCTGAAGAAGGGTGACATACCCTGAAACCGGTCCCAGGATTCTTATTTCCGGTCCAGGGAGGACCTGGCTTGGCAGTTCGGTCTGGACTCTTCCCATGAGGCACAGGATCAACACTGATTTGCATATGGCTGGCTCTAAACTGGGGCAGCATGGTGAGAAAAAAAATATGGATTTCACCCAGATCTCCTGACTGGGGTGAATGTATGATTCATTCTGCATTCCGTCAATCATTTGTTTGCGTAACACTTTTCGCCCTAAGTGGGATGGGTATGCCCAGACATTGGTCCCTTGCTCACTGTGCCACTGGATTCAAGCTAGCCTGGCTGAAGAAGGGTGACATACCCTGAAACCGGTCCCAGGATGCTTGTTTCCGGTCCAGGGAGGACCTGGCTTGGCAGTTCGGTCTGGACTGTTCCCATGAGGCACAGGGTCAAGACTGATTTGCATATGGCTGGGTCTAAACTGGGGTGGCATGGTGAGCAAAAAAATGATGGATTTAACCCAGATCCCCTGACTGGGGGTGAATGTATGATTAATTCAGCATTCCGTCAATCATTTGTTTGCGTTACACTTTTCGCCCTATGTGGGATGGGTATGCCCAGACGTGGGTCCCTTGCTCACTGTGCCACTGGATTCAAGCTAACCTGGCTGAAGAAGGGTGACATACCCTGAAACCGGTGCCAGGATGCTTGTTTCCGGTCTAGGGAGAACCTGGCTTGGCAGTTCGGTCTGGACTGTTCCCATGAGGCACAGGCTCAAGACTGATTTGCATATGGCTGGGTCTAAACTCGAGTGGCATGGTGAGCAAAAATATGAAGGATTTAACCCAGATCTCCAGACTGGGGGTGAATGTATGATTGATTCAGCATTCTGTCCATCATTTGTTTGCATAACACTTTTCGCCCTAAGTGGAATGGGTATGCCCAGACGTGGGTCCCTTGCTCACTGTGCCACTGGATTCAAGCTAGCCTGGCAGAAGAATGGTGACATACCCTGAAACCGGTCCCAGGATGCTTGTTTCCGGTCCAGGGAGGACCTGGCTTGGCAGTGCGGTCTGGACTGTTCCAATGAGGCATAGGGTCAAGACGGATTTGTATAAGGCTAGGTCTAAACTGGGGTGGCAAGGTGAGCAAAAAAGACGATGGATTTAACCCAGATCTCCTGACTGGGGGTGAATGTATGATTCATTCAGCATTCCGTCCATCAATTGTTTGCGTAACACTTTTCGCCCTAAGTGGGATGGCAATGCCCAGATGTGGGTCCCTTGCTCACTGTGCCACTGGATTCAAGCTAGCCTGGCTGAAGAAGGGTGACATACCCTGAAACCGGTCCCAGGATGCTTGTTTGCTGTCCAGGGAGGACCTGGCTTGGCAGTTCGGTCTGGACATTTCCCATGAGGCACAGGGTCAAGATTGATTTGAATATGGCTGGGTCTAAACTGGGGTGGCATGGTGAGCAAAAAAACGATGGATTTAACCCAGATCTGCTGACTGGCAGTGAATGTATGATTCATTCAGCATTCCGTCCATCATTTGTTTGCGTAACACTTATCGCCCTAAGTGGGATGGGTATGCCTAGACGTGGGTCCCTTGCTCAATGTGCCAATGGATTCAAGCTAGCCTGGCTGAAGAAGGGTGACATACCCTGAAACCGGTCCCAGGATGCTTGTTTCCGGTCCAGGGAGGACCTGGCTTGGCAGTTCGGTCTGGACTGTTCCCATGAGGCAAAGGGTCAAGACTGATTTGCACATGGCTGTGTCTAAACTGGAGTGACATGGTGTGCAAAAAAATGATGGATTTAACCCAGATCTCCTGACTGGGGGTGAATGTATGATTCATTCAGCATTCCGTCCATCATTTGTTTGCATAACGCTTTTCGCCCTAAGTGGGATGGGTATGCCCAGACGTGGGTCCCTTGCTCACTGTGCCACTGGATTCAAGCTAGCCTGGCTGAAGAAGGGTGACATACCCTGAAACCGATCCCAGGATTCTTGTTTCTGGTCCAGGGAGGACCTGGCATGGCAGTTCGGTCTGGACTGTTCCCATGAGGCACAGGGTCAAGACTGTTTTGCATATGGCTGGGTCTAAACTGGGGTGGCATGGTGAGCAAATAAATGATGGATTTATCCCAGTTCTCCTGACTGGGGGTTAATGTATGATTCATTCAGCATTCCGTCCATCATTTGTTTGCGTAACACTTTTCGCCCTAAGTGGGATGGGTATGCCCAGATGTGGGTCCCTTGCTCACTGTGCCACTGGATTCAAGCTAGCCTGGCTGAAGAAGGGTGACATACCCTGAAACTGGTCCCAGGATGCTTGTTTCCGGCCTAGGGGGGACCTGGCTTGGCAGTTCGGTCATGACTGTTCCCATGAGTCACAGGGTCAAGACTGATTTGCATATAGCTGGGTCTAAACTGGGGTGGCATGGTGAGCAAAAAAACGATGGATTTAACCCAGATCTCCTGACTGGGGGTGAATGTATGATTCATTCAGCATTCCGTCCATCATTTGTTTGCGTAACACTTTTCGCCCTAAGTAGGATGGGTATGCCCAGACGTGGGTCCCTTGCTCACTGTGCCACTGGATTCAAGCTAGCCTGGCTGAAGAAGGGTGACATACCCTGAAACCGGTCCCAGGATGCTTGTTTCCGGTCCAGGGAGGACCTGGCTTGGCAGTTCGGTCTGGACTGTTCCCATGAGGCACAGGCTCAAGACTGATTTGCATATGGCTGGGTCTAAACTCGAGTGGCATGGTGAGCAAAAATATGAAGGATTTAACCCAGATCTCCAGACTGGGGGTGAATGTATGATTGATTCAGCATTCTGTCCATCATTTGTTTGCATAACACTTTTCGCCCTAAGTGGAATGGGTATGCCCAGACGTGGGTCCCTTGCTCACTGTGTCACTGGATTCAAGCTAGCCTGGCAGAAGAATGGTGACATACCCTGAAACCGGTCCCAGGATGCTTGTTTCCGGTCCAGGGAGGACCTGGCTTGGCAGTGCGGTCTGGACTGTTCCAATGAGGCATAGGGTCAAGACGGATTTGTATAAGGCTAGGTCTAAACTGGGGTGGCAAGGTGAGCAAAAAAGACGATGGATTTAACCCAGATCTCCTGACTGGGGGTGAATGTATGATTCATTCAGCATTCCGTCCATCAATTGTTTGCGTAACACTTTTCGCCCTAAGTGGGATGGCAATGCCCAGATGTGGGTCCCTTGCTCACTGTGCCACTGGATTCAAGCTAGCCTGGCTGAAGAAGGGTGACATACCCTGAAACCGGTCCCAGGATGCTTGTTTGCTGTCCAGGGAGGACCTGGCTTGGCAGTTCGGTCTGGACATTTCCCATGAGGCACAGGGTCAAGATTGATTTGAATATGGCTGGGTCTAAACTGGGGTGGCATGGTGAGCAAAAAAACGATGGATTTAACCCAGATCTCCAGACTGGCAGTGAATGTATGATTCATTCAGCATTCCGTCCATCATTTGTTTGCGTAACACTTATCGCCCTAAGTGGGATGGGTATGCCTAGACGTGGGTCCCTTGCTCAATGTGCCAATGGATTCAAGCTAGCCTGGCTGAAGAAGGGTGACATACCCTGAAACCGGTCCCAGGATGCTTGTTTCCGGTCCAGGGAGGACCTGGCTTGGCAGTTCGGTCTGGACTGTTCCCATGAGGCACAGGGTCAAGACTGATTTGCACATGGCTGTGTCTAAACTGGAGTGACATGGTGTGCAAAAAAATGATGGATTTAACCCAGATCTCCTGACTGGGGGTGAATGTATGATTCATTCAGCATTCCGTCCATCATTTGCTTGCATAACGCTTTTCGCCCTAAGTGGGATGGGTATGCCCAGACGTGGGTCCCTTGCTCACTGTGCCACTGGATTCAAGCTAGCCTGGCTGAAGAAGGGTGACATACCCTGAAACCGATCCCAGGATTCTTGTTTCTGGTCCAGGGAGGACCTGGCATGGCAGTTCGGTCTGGACTGTTCCCATGAGGCACAGGGTCAAGACTGTTTTGCATATGGCTGGGTCTAAACTGGGGTGGCATGGTGAGCAAATAAATGATGGATTTAACCCAGTTCTCCTGACTGGGGGTTAATGTATGATTCATTCAGCATTCCGTCCATCATTTGTTTGCGTAACACTTTTCGCCCTAAGTGGGATGGGTATGCCCAGATGTGGGTCCCTTGCTCACTGTGCCACTGGATTCAAGCTAGCCTGGCTGAAGAAGGGTGACATACCCTGAAACTGGTCCCAGGATGCTTGTTTCCGGCCTAGGGGGGACCTGGCTTGGCAGTTCGGTCATGACTGTTCCCATGAGTCACAGGGTCAAGACTGATTTGCATATAGCTGGGTCTAAACTGGGGTGGCATGGTGAGCAAAAAAACGATGGATTTAACCCAGATCTCCTGACTGGGGGTGAATGTATGATTCATTCAGCATTCCGTCCATCATTTGTTTGCGTAACACTTTTCGCCCTAAGTAGGATGGGTATGCCCAGACGTGGGTCCCTTGCTCACTGTGCCACTGGATTCAAGCTAGCCTGGCTGAAGAAGGGTGACACACCCTGAAACCGGTCCCAGGATGCTTGTTTCTGGTCCAGGGAGGACCTGGCTTGGCAGTTCGGTCTGGACTGTTCCCATGAGGCACAGGGTCAAGACTGTTTTGCATATGGCTGGGTCTAAACTGGGGTGGCATGGTGAGCAAAAAAAACGATGGATTTAACCCAGATCGCCTGACTGGGGGTGAATGTATGATTCACTCAGCATTCCGTCCATCATTTGTTTGCGTAACACTTTTCGCCCTAAGTAGGATGGGTATGCCCAGACGTGGGTCCCTTGCTCACTGTGCCACTGGATTCAAGCTAGCCTGGCTGAAGAAGGGTGACATACCCTGAAACCGGTCCCAGGATGCTTGTTTCCGGTCCAGGGAGGACCTGGCTTGGCAGTTCGGTCTGGACTGTTCCCATGAGGCACAGGGTCAAGACTGATTTGCATATGGCTGGGTCTAAACTCGAGTGGCATGGTGAGCAAAAATATGATGGATTTATCCCAGATCTCCAGACTGGGGGTGAATGTATGATTGATTCAGCATTCCGTCCATCATTTGTTTGCATAACACGTTTCGCCCTAAGTGGAATGGGTATGCCTAGACGTGGGTCCCTTGCTCACTGTACCACTGGATTCAAGCTAGCCTGGCTGAAGAATGGTGACATACCCTGAAACCGGTCCCAGGATGCTTGTTTCCGGTCCAGGGAGGACCTGGGTTGGCAGTTCGGTCTGGACTGTTCCCATGATGCACAGGGTCAAGACTGATTTGCATATGGCTGGGTCTAAACTGGGGTGGCAAGGTGAGCAAAAAAACGATGGATTTATCCCAGATCTCCTGACTGGGGGTGAATGTATGATTCATTCAGCATTCCGTCCATCATTTGTTTGCGTAACACTTTTTGCCCTAAGTGGGATGGGTATGCCCAGACGTGGGTCCCTTGCTCACTGTGCCACTGGATTCAAGCTAGCCTGGCTGAAGAAGGGTGACATACCCTGAAACCCGTCCCAGGATGCTTGTTTCCGGTCCAGGGAGGACCTGGCTTGGCAGTTCGGTCTTGACTGTTTCCATGAGGCACAGGGTCAAGACTGATTTGCATATGGCTGGGTCTAAACTGGGGTGGCATGGTGAGCAAAAAAACAATGGATTTATCCCAGATCTCCTGACTGGGGGTGAATGTATGATTCATTTAGCATTCCGTCCATCATTTGTTTGCGTAACACTTTTTGCCCTAAGTGGGATGGGTATGCCCAGACGTGGGTCCCTTGCTCACTGTGCCACTGGATTCAAGCTAGCCTGGCTGAAGAATGGTGACATACCCTGAAACCCATCCCAGGATGCTTGTTTCCGGTCCAGGGAGGACCTGGCTTGGCAGTTCGGTCTGGACTGTTTCCATGAGGCACAGGGTCAAGACTGATTTGCATATGGCTGGGTCTAAACTGGGGTGGCATGGTGAGCAAAAAAACAATGGATTTAACCCAGATCTCCTGACTGGGGGTGAATGTATGATTCATTCAGCATTCCGTCCATCATTTGTTTGTGTAACACTTTTCGCCCTATGTGGGATGGGTATGCCCAGATGTGGGTCCCTTGCTCACTGTGCCACTGGATTCAAGCTAGCCTGGCTGAAGAAGGGTGACATACCCTGAAACTGGTCCCAGGATGCTTGTTTCCGGCCCAGGGAGGACCTGGCTTGGCAGTTTGGTCTGGACTGTTCCCATGAGGCACAGGGTCAAGACTGATTTGCATATGGCTGTGTCTAAACAGGAGTGACATGGTGTGCAAAAAAATGATGGATTTAACCCAGATCTCCTGACTGGGGGTGAATGTATGATTCATTCAGCATTCCGTCCATCATTTGCTTGCATAACACTTTTCGCCCTAAGTGGGATGGGTATGCCCAGACGTGGGTCCCTTGCTCACTTTGCCACTGGATTCAAGCTAGCCTGGCTGAAGAAGGGTGACATACCCTGAAACCGATCCCAGGTTTCTTGTTTCTAGTCCAGGGAGGACCTGGCTTGGCAGTTCGGTCTGGACTGTTCCCATGAGGCACAGGGTCAAGACTGATTTGCCTATGGCTGGGTCTAAACTGGGGTGGCATGGTGAGCAAAAAAAACGATGGATTTAACCCAGATCGCCTGACTGGGGGTGAATGTATGATTCACTCAGCATTCCGTCCATCATTTGTTTGCGTAACACTTTTCGCCCTAAGTAGGATGGGTATGCCCAGACGTGGGTCCCTTGCTCACTGTGCCTCTGGATTCAAGCTAGCCTGGCTGAAGAAGGGTGACATACCCTGAAACCGGTCCCAGGATGCTTGTTTCCGGTCCAGGGAGGACCTGGCTTGGCAGTTCGGTCTGGACTGTTCCCATGAGGCACAGGGTCAAGACTGATTTGCATATGGCTGGGTCTAAACTCGAGTGGCATGGTGAGGAAAAATATGATGGATTTATCCCAGATCTCCAGACTGGGGGTGAATGTATGATTGATTCAGCATTCCGTCCATCATTTGTTTGCATAACACGTTTCGCCCTAAGTGGAATGGGTATGCCTAGACGTGGGTCCCTTGCTCACTGTACCACTGGATTCAAGCTAGCCTGGCTGAAGAATGGTGACATACCCTGAAACCGGTCCCAGGATGCTTGTTTCCGGTCCAGGGAGGACCTGGGTTGGCAGTTCGGTCTGGACTGTTCCCATGAGGCACAGGGTCAAGACTGATTTGCATATGGCTGTGTCTAAACAGGAGTGACATGGTGTGCAAAAAAATGATGGATTTAACCCAGATCCTCTGGTTGGGGGTGAATGTATGATTCATTCAGCATTCCGTCCATCATTTGTTTGCGTTACACTTTTCGCCCTAAGTGGGATGGGTATGCCCAGACGTGTGTCCCTTGCTCACTGTGCCACTGAATTCAAGCTAGCCCGGCTGAAGAAGGGTGACATACCCTGAAGCCGATCCCAGGATGCTTGTTTCCGGTCCAGGGAGGACCTGGCTTGGCAGTTCGGTCTGGACTTTTCCCATGAGGCACAGGGTCAAGACTGATTTGCATATGGCTGTGTCTAAACTGGAGTGACATGGTGTGCAAAAAAATGATGGATTTAACCCAGATCTCCTGACTGGGGGTGAATGTATGATTCATTCAGCATTCCGTCCATCATTTGTTTGCGTAACACTTTTCGCCCAAAGTGGGATGGGTATGCCCAGGCGTGGGTCCCTTGCTCACTGTGCCACTGGATTCAAGCTAGCCTGGCTGAAGAAGGGTAACGTAACCTGAAACCGGTCCCAGGATGCTTGTTTCCGGTCCAGGGAGGACCTGGCTTGGCAGTTAGGTCTGGACTGTTCCCATGAGACACAGGGTCAAGACTGATTGGCATATGGCTGGGTCAAAACTGGGGTGGCATGGTGAGCAAACAAACGATGGATTTAACCCAGATCACCTGACTAGGGGGTGAATGTATGATTCATTCAGCATTCCGTCCATCATTTGCTTGCGTAACACTTTTCGCCCTAAGTGGGATGGGTATGCCCAGACGTGGGTCCCTTGCCCATTGTGCCACTGGATTCAAGCTAGCCTGGCTGAAGAAGGGTGACATACCCTGAAGCCAGTCCCAGGATGCTTGTTTCTGGTCCAGGGAGGACCTGGCTTGGCAGTTCGGTCTGGACTGTTCCCATGAGGCACAGGGTCAAGACTGATTTGTATAAGGCTGGGTCTAAACTGGGGTGGCAAGGTGAGCAAAAAAGACGATGGATTTAACCCAGATCTCCTGACTGGGGGTGAATGTATGATTCATTCAGCATTCCGTCCATCAATTGTTTGCGTAACACTTTTCGCCCTAAGTGGGATGGGAATGCCCAGATGTGGGTCCCTTGCTCACTGTGCCACTGGATTCAAACTAGCCTGGCTGAAGAAGGGTGACATACCCTGAAACAGGTCCCAGGATGCTTGTTTCCGGTCCAGGGAGGACCTGGCTTGGCAGTTCGGTCTGGACTGTTCCCATGAGGCACAGGGTCAAGACTGATTTGCATATGGCTGGGTCTAAACTGGGGTGGCATGGTGAGCAAAAAAACGATGGATTTAACCCAGATCTCCTGACTGGGGGTGAATGTATGATTCATTCAGCATTCCGTCCATCATTTGTTTGCGTAACACTGTTTGCCCTTAGTGGAATGGGTATGCCCAGACGTGGGTCTCTTGCTCACTGTGCCACTGGATTCAAGCTAGCCTGGCTGAAGAAGGGTGACATACCGTGAAACCCATCCCAGGATGCTTGTTTCCGGTCCAGGGAGGACCTGGCTTGGCAGTTCGATCTGGACTGTTCCCATGAGGCACAGGGTCAAGACTGATTTGCAAATGGCTGGGTCTAAACTGGGGTGGCATGGTGAGCAAAAAAACGATGGATTTAACCCAGATCTCCTGACTGGGGGTGAATGTATGATTCATTCAGCATTCCGTCCATCATTTGTTTGCGTAACACTTTTCGCCCTAAGTGGGATGGGTATGCCCAGACGTGGGTCCCTTGCTCACTGTGCCACTGGATTCAAGCTAGCCTGGCTGAAGAAGGGTGACATACCCTGAAGCCGGTCCCAGGATGCTTGTTTCTGGTCCAGGGAGGACCTGGCTTGGCAGTTCAGTCTGGACTTTTCCCATGAGGCACAGGGTCAAGATTGATTTGCATATGGCTGGGTCTAAACTGGGGTGGCATGGTGAGCAAAAAAACGATGAATTTAACCCAGATCTCCTGACTGGGGGTGAATGTATGATTCCTTCAGCATTCTGTCCATCATTTGTTTGCGTAACACTTTTCGCCCAAAGTGGGATGGGTATGCCCAGACGTGGGTCCCTTGCTCACTGTGCCACTGGATTCAAGCTAGCCTGGCTGAAGAAGGGTGACATACCCTGAAACCGGTCCGAGGATGCTTGTTTCCGGTCCAGGGAGGACCTGGCTTTGCAGTTCGGTCTGGACTGTTCCCATGAGGCACAGGGTCAAGACTGATTTGCATATGGCTGGGTCTTAACTGGGGTGGCATGGTAAGCAATAAAAAGATGGATTTAACCCAGATCTCCTGATTGGGGGTGAATGTATGATTCATTCAGTTATCCGTCCATCATTTGTTTGCATAACACGTTTCGCCCTAAGTGGAATGGGTATGCCTAGACATGGGTCCCTTGCTCACTGTACCACTGGATTCAAGCTAGCCTGGCTGAAGAATGGTGACATACCCTGAAACCGGTCCCAGGATGCTTGTTTCCGGTCCAGGGAGGACCTGGGTTGGCAGTTCGGTCTGGACTGTTCCCATGATGCACAGGGTCAAGACTGATTTGCATATGGCTGGGTCTAAACTGGGGTGGCAAGGTGAGCAAAAAAACGATGGATTTATCCCAGATCTCCTGACTGGGGGTGAATGTATGATTCATTCAGCATTCCGTCCATCATTTGTTTGCGTAACACTTTTTGCCCTAAGTGGGATGGGTATGCCCAGACGTGAGTCCCTTGCTCACTGTGCCACTGGATTCAAGCTAGCCTGGCTGAAGAAGGGTGACATACCCTGAAACCCGTCCCAGGATGCTTGTTTCCGGTCCAGGGAGGACCTGGCTTGGCAGTTCGGTCTGGACTGTTTCCATGAGGCACAGGGTCAAGACTGATTTGCATATGGCTGGGTCTAAACTGGGGTGGCATGGTGAGCAAAAAAACAATGGATTTATCCCAGATCTCCTGACTGGGGGTGAATGTATGATTCATTTAGCATTCCGTCCATCATTTGTTTGCGTAACACTTTTTGCCCTAAGTGGGATGGGTATGCCCAGACGTGGGTCCCTTGCTCACTGTGCCACTGGATTCAAGCTAGCCTGGCTGAAGAATGGTGACATACCCTGAAACCCGTCCCAGGATGCTTGTTTCCGGTCCAGGGAGGACCTGGCTTGGCAGTTCGGTCTGGACTGTTTCCATGAGGCACAGGGTCAAGACTGATTTGCATATGGCTGGGTCGAAACTGGGGTGGCATGGTGAGCAAAAAAACAATGGATTTAACCCAGATCTCCTGACTGGGGGTGAATGTATGATTCATTCAGCATTCCGTCCATCATTTGTTTGTGTAACACTTTTCGCCCTATGTGGGATGGGTATGCCCAGATGTGGGTCCCTTGCTCACTGTGCCACTGGATTCAAGCTAGCCTGGCTGAAGAAGGGTGACATACCCTGAAACCGGTCCCAGGATGCTTGTTTCCGGCCCAGGGAGGACCTGGCTTGGCAGTTTGGTCTGGACTGTTCCCATGAGGCACAGGGTCAAGACTGATTTGCATATGGCTGTGTCTAAACAGGAGTGACATGGTGTGCAAAAAAATGATGGATTTAACCCAGATCTCCTGACTGGGGGTGAATGTATGATTCATTCAGCATTCCGTCCATCATTTGCTTGCATAACACTTTTCGCCCTAAGTGGGATGGGTATGCCCAGACATGGGTCCCTTGCTCACTTTGCCACTGGATTCAAGCTAGCCTGGCTGAAGAAGGGTGACATACCCTGAAACCGATCCCAGGTTTCTTGTTTCTAGTCCAGGGAGGACCTGGCTTGGCAGTTTGGTCTGGACTGTTCCCATGAGGCACAGGGTCAAGACTCTTTTGCATATGGCTGGGTCTAAACTGGGGTGGCATGGTGTGCAAAAAAATGATGGATTTAACCCAGATCTCCTGACTGGGGGTGAATGTATGATTCATTCAGCATTCCGTCCATCAATTGTTTGCATAACACTTTTCGCCCTAAGTGGGATGGGTATGCCCAGACGTGGGTCCCTTGCTCACTGTGCCACTGGATTCAAGCTAGCGTGGCTGAAGAAGGGTGACATACCCTGAAACCGATCCCAGGATTCTTGTTTCTGGTCCAGGGAGGACCTGGCTTGGCAGTTCGGTCTGGACTGTTCCCATGAGGCACAGGGTCAAGACTGTTTTGCATATGGCTGGGTCTAAACTGGGGTGGCATGGTGAGCAAAAAAATGATGGATTTAACCCAGTTCTCCTGACTGGGGGTTAATGTATGATTCATTCAGCATTCCGTCCATCATTTGTTTGCGTAACACTTTTCGCCCTAAGTGGGATGGGTATGCCCAGATGTGGGTCCCTTGCTCACTGTGCCACTGGATTCAAGCTAGCCTGGCTGAAGAAGGTGACATACCCTGAAACCGGTCCCAGGATGCTTGTTTTCGGCCTAGGAAGGACCTGGCTTGGCAGTTTTGTCTGGACTGTTCCCATGAGGCACAGGGTCAAGACTGATTTGCATATGGCTGGGTCTAAACTGGGGTGGCATGGTGAGCAAAAAAACCATGGATTTAACCCAGATCTCCTGACTGGGGGTGAATGTATGATTCATTCAGCATTCCGTCCATCATTTGTTTGCGTAACACTTTTCGCCCAAAGTGGGATGGGTATGCCCAGGCGTGGGTCCCTTGCTCACTGTGCCACTGGATTCAAGCTAGCCTGGCTGAAGAAGGGTAACGTAACCTGAAACCGGTCCCAGGATGCTTGTTTCCGGTCCAGGGAGGACCTGGCTTGGCAGTTAGGTCTGGACTGTTCCCATGAGACACAGGGTCAAGACTGATTGGCATATGGCTGGGTCAAAACTGGGGTGGCATGGTGAGCAAAAAAACAATGGATTTAACCCAGATCACCTGACTAGGGGGTGAATGTATGATTCATTCAGCATTCCGTCCATCATTTGCTTGCGTAACACTTTTCGCCCTAAGTGGGATGGGTATGCCCAGACGTGGGTCCCTTGCCCATTGTGCCACTGGATTCAAGCTAGCCTGGCTGAAGAAGGGTGACATACCCTGAAGCCAGTCCCAGGATGCTTGTTTCTGGTCCAGGGAGGACCTGGCTTGGCAGTTCGGTCTGGACTGTTCCCATGAGGCACAGGGTCAAGACTGATTTGTATAAGGCTGGGTCTAAACTGGGGTGGCAAGGTGAGCAAAAAAGACGATGGATTTAACCCAGATCTCCTGACTGGGGGTGAATGTATGATTCATTCAGCATTCCGTCCATCAACTGTTTGCGTAACACTTTTCGCCCTAAGTGGGATGGGAATGCCCAGATGTGGGTCCCTTGCTCACTGTGCCACTGGATTCAAGCTAGCCTGGCTGAAGAAGGGTGACATACCCTGAAACCGGTCCCAGGATGCTTGTTTCCGGTCCAGGGAGGACCTGGCTTGGCAGTTCGGTCTGGACTGTTCCCATGAGGCACAGGGTCAAGACTGATTTGCATATGGCTGGGTCTAAACTGGGGTGGCATGGTGAGCAAAAAAACGATGGATTTAACCCAGATCTCCTGACTGGGGGTGAATGTATGATTCATTCAGCATTCCGTCCATCATTTGTTTGCGTAACACTGTTTGCCCTTAGTGGAATGGGTATGCCCAGACGTGGGTCTCTTGCTCACTGTGCCACTGGATTCAAGCTAGCCTGGCTGAAGAAGGGTGACATACCGTGAAACCCATCCCAGGATGCTTGTTTCCGGTCCAGGGAGGACCTGGCTTGGCAGTTCGATCTGGACTGTTCCCATGAGGCACAGGGTCAAGACTGATTTGCAAATGGCTGGGTCTAAACTGGGGTGGCATGGTGAGCAAAAAAACGATGGATTTAACCCAGATCTCCTGACTGGGGGTGAATGTATGATTCATTCAGCATTCCGTCCATCATTTGTTTGCGTAACACTTTTCGCCCTAAGTGGGATGGGTATGCCCAGACGTGGGTCCCTTGCTCACTGTGCCACTGGATTCAAGCTAGCCTGGCTGAAGAAGGGTGACATACCCTGAAGCCGGTCCCAGGATGCTTGTTTCTGGTCCAGGGAGGACCTGGCTTGGCAGTTCAGTCTGGACTTTTCCCATGAGGCACAGGGTCAAGATTGATTTGCATATGGCTGGGTCTAAACTGGGGTGGCATGGTGAGCAAAAAAACGATGAATTTAACCCAGATCTCCTGACTGGGGGTGAATGTATGATTCCTTCAGCATTCTGTCCATCATTTGTTTGCGTAACACTTTTCGCCCAAAGTGGGATGGGTATGCCCAGACGTGGGTCCCTTGCTCACTGTGCCACTGGATTCAAGCTAGCCTGGCTGAAGAAGGGTGACATACCCTGAAACCGGTCCGAGGATGCTTGTTTCCGGTCCAGGGAGGACCTGGCTTTGCAGTTCGGTCTGGACTGTTCCCATGAGGCACAGGGTCAAGACTGATTTGCATATGGCTGGGTCTTAACTGGGGTGGCATGGTAAGCAATAAAAAGATGGATTTAACCCAGATCTCCTGATTGGGGGTGAATGTATGATTCATTCAGTTATCCGTCTATCATTTGTTTGCGTAACAATTTTTGCCCTAAGTGGGATGGGTATGCCCAGACGTGGGTCCCTTGCTCACTGTGCCACTGGATTAAAGTTAGCCTGACTGAAGAACGGTGACATACCCTGAAATCGGTCCCAGGATTCTTATTTCCGGTCCAGGGAGGACCTGGCTTGGCAGTTCGGTCTGGACTCTTCCCATGAGGCACAGGATCAACACTGATTTGCATATGGCTGGGTCAAAACTGGGGCTGCATGGTGAGCAAAAAAAGATGGATTTAACCCAGATCTCCTGACTGGGGCGAATGTATGATTAATTCAGCATTCCGTCAATCATTTGTTTGCGTTACACTTTTCGCCCTATGTGGGATGGGTATGCCCAGACGTGGGTCCCTTGCTCACTGTGCAACTGGATTCAAGCTAGCCTGGCTGAAGAAGGGTGACATACCCTGAAACCTGTTGCTTGTTTCCGGCCCAGGGAGGACCTGGCTCGCCAGTTCGGTCTGGACTGTTCCCATGAGGCACAGGGTCAAGACAGATTTGCATATGGTTGGGTCTAAACTGGGGTGGCATGGTGAGCAAAAAAACGATGGATTTAACCCAGATCTCCTGACTGGGGGTGAATGTATGATTCATTCAGCATTCCGTCCATCATTTGTTTGCTTAACACTTTTCGCCCTAAGTAGGATGGGTATGCCCAGACGTGGGTCCCTTGCTCACTGTGCCACTGGATTCAAGCTAGCCTGGCTGAAGAAGGGTGACATACCCTGAAACCGGTGCCAGGATGCTTGTTTCCGGTCCAGGGAGGACCTGGCTAGGCAGTTCGGTCTGGACTGTTCCCATGAGGCACAGGCTCAAGACTGATTTGCATATGGCTGGGTCTAAACTCGAGTGGCAAGGTGAGCAAAAATATGATGGATTTAACCCAGATCTCCAGACTGGGTGTGAATGTATGATTGATTCAGCATTCTGTCCATCATTTGTTTGCATAACACTTTTCGCCCTAAGTGGAATGGGTATGCTCAGACGTGGGTCCCTTGCTCACTGTGCCACTGGATTCAAGCTAGCCTGGCAGAAGAATGGTGACATACCCTGAAACCGGTCCCAGGATGCTTGTTTCCGGTCCAGGGAGGACCTGGCTTGGCAGTTCGGTCTGGACTGTTCCAATGAGGCATAGGGTCAAAACGGATTTGTATAATGCTGGGTCTAAACTGGGGTGGCAAGGTGAGCAAAAAAGACGATGGATTTAACCCAGATCTCCTGACTGGGGGTGAATGTATGATTCATTCAGCATTCCGTCCATCAATTGTTTGCGTAACACTTTTCGCCCTAAGTGGGATGGGAATGCCCAGATGTGGGTCCCTTGCTCACTGTGCCACTGGATTCAAGCTAGCCTGGCTGAAGAAGGGTGACATACCCTGAAACCAGTCCCAGGATGCTTGTTTGCGGTCCAGGGAGGACCTGGCTTGGCAGTTCGGTCTGGACTGTTCCCATGAGGCACAGGGTCAAGACTGATTTGCATATGGCTGGGTCTAAACTGGGGTGGCATGGTGAGCAAAAAAACGATGGATTTATCCCAGATCTCCTGACTGGGGATGAATGTATGATTCATTTAGCATTCCGTCCATCATTTGTTTGCGTAAAACTTTTTGCCCTAAGTGGGATGGGTATGCCCAGACATGGGTCCCTTGCTCACTGTGCCACTGGATTCAAGTTAGCCTGGCTGAAGAAGGGTGACATACCCTGAAGCCGGTCCCAGGATGCTTGTTTCCGGTCCAGGGAGGACGTGCCTTGGCAGTTCGGTCTGGACATTTCCCATGAGGCACAGGGTCAAGACTGTTTTGCATATGGCTGGGTCTAAACTGGGGTGGCATGGTGAGCAAATAAATGATGGATTTAACCCAGTTCTCCTGACTGGGGGTTAATGTATGATTCATTCAGCATTCCGTCCATCATTTGTTTGCGTAACACTTTTCGCCCTAAGTGGGATGGGTATGCCCAGATGTGGGTCCCTTGCTCACTGTGCCACTGGATTCAAGCTAGCCTGGCTGAAGAAGGGTGACATACCCTGAAACTGGTCCCAGGATGCTTGTTTCCGGCCTAGGGGGGACCTGGCTTGGCAGTTCGGTCATGACTGTTCCCATGAGTCACAGGGTCAAGACTGATTTGCATATAGCTGGGTCTAAACTGAGGTGGCATGGTGAGCAAAAAAACGATGGATTTAACCCAGATCTCCTGACTGGGGGTGAATGTATGATTCATTCAGCATTCCGTCCATCATTTGTTTGCGTAACACTTTTCGCCCTAAGTAGGATGGGTATGCCCAGACGTGGGTCCCTTGCTCACTGTGCCACTGGATTCAAGCTAGCCTGGCTGAAGAAGGGTGACACACCCTGAAACCGGTCCCAGGATGCTTGTTTCTGGTCCAGGGAGGACCTGGCTTGGCAGTTCGGTCTGGACTGTTCCCATGAGGCACAGGGTCAAGACTGTTTTGCATATGGCTGGGTCTAAACTGGGGTGGCATGGTGAGCAAATAAATGATGGATTTAACCCAGTTCTCCTGACTGGGGGTTAATGTATGATTCATTCAGCATTCAGTCCATCATTTGTTTGCGTAACACTTTTCGCCCTGAGTGTGATGGGTATGCCCAGATGTGGGTCCCTTGCTCACTGTGCCACTGGATTCAAACTAGCCTGGCTGAAGAAGGGTGACATACCCTGAAACTGGTCCCAGGATGCTTGTTTCCGGCCTAGGGGGGACCTGGCTTGGCAGTTTGGTCTGGACTGTTCCCATGAGGCACAGGGTCAAGACTGATTTGCATATGGCTGGGTCTAAACTGGGGTGGCATAGTGAGCAAAAAAAACAATGGATTTAACCCAGATCGCCTGACTGGGGGTGAATGTATGATTCACTCAGCATTCCGTCCATCATTTGTTTGCGTAACACTTTTCGCCCTAAGTAGGATGGGTATGCCCAGACGTGGGTCCCTTGCTCACTGTGCCACTGGATTCAAGCTAGCCTGGCTGAAGAAGGGTGACATACCCTGAAACCGGTCCCAGGATGCTTGTTTCCGGTCCAGGGAGGACCTGGCTTGGCAGTTCGGTCTGGACTGTTCCCATGAGGCACAGGGTCAAGACTGATTTGCATATGGCTGGGTCTAAACTCGAGTGGCATGGTGAGCAAAAATATGATGGATTTATCCCAGATCTCCAGACTGGGGGTGAATGTATGATTGATTCAGCATTCCGTCCATCATTTGTTTGCATAACACGTTTCGCCCTAAGTGGAATGGGTATGCCTAGACGTGGGTCCCTTGCTCACTGTACCACTGGATTCAAGCTAGCCTGGCTGAAGAATGGTGACATACCCTGAAACCGGTCCCAGGATGCTTGTTTCCGGTCCAGGGAGGACCTGGGTTGGCAGTTCGGTCTGGACTGTTCCTATGATGCACAGGGTCAAGACTGATTTGCATATGGCTGGGTCTAAACTGGGGTGGCATGGTGAGCAAAAAAACGATGGATTTATCCCAGATCTCCTGACTGGGGGTGAATGTATGATTCATTCAGCATTCCGTCCATCATTTGTTTGCGTAACACTTTTTGCCCTAAGTGGGATGGGTATGCCCAGACGTGGGTCCCTTGCTCACTGTGCCACTGGATTCAAGCTATCCTGGCTGAAGAAGGGTGACATACCCTGAAACCCGTCCCAGGATGCTTGTTTCCGGTCCAGGGAGGACCTGGCTTGGCAGTTCGATCTCGACTGTTCCCATGATGCACAGGGTCAAGACTGATTTGCATATGGCTGGGTCTAAACTGGGGTGGCATGGTGAGCAAAAAAACGATGGATTTAACCCAGATCTCCTGACTGGGACTGAATGTATGATTCATTCAGCATTCCGTTTATCATTTGCTTGCGTAACACTTTTTGCCCTAAGTGGGATGGGTATGCCCAGATGTGGGTCCCTTGCTCACTGTGCCACTGGATTCAAGCTAGCCTGGCTGAAGAAGGGTGACATACCCTGAAACCCGCCCCAGGATGCTTGTTTCCGGTCCAGGGAGGACCTGGCTTGGCAGTTCGGTCTGGACTGTTTCCATGAGGCACAGGGTCAAGACTGATTTGCATATGGCTGGGTCTAAACTGGGGTGGCATGGTGAGCAAAAAGACAATGGATTTATCCCAGATCTCCTGACTGGGGGTGAATGTAAGATTCATTTAGCATTCCGTCCATCATTTGTTTGCGTAACACTTTTTGCCCTAAGTGGGATGGGTATGCCCAGACGTGGGTCCCTTGCTCACTGTGCCACTGGATCCAAGCTAGCCTGGCTGAAGAATGGTGACATACCCTGAAACCCGTCCCAGGATGCTTGTTTCCAGTCCAGGGAGGACCTGGCTTGGCAGTTCGGTCTGGACTGTTTCCATGAGGCACAGGGTCAAGACTGATTTGCATATGGCTGGGTCTAAACTGGGGTGGCATGGTGAGCAAAAAAACAATGGATTTAACCCAGATCTCCTGACTGGGGGTGAATGTATGATTCATTCAGCATTCCGTCCATCATTTGTTTGTGTAACACTTTTTGCCCCATGTGGGATGGGTATGCCCAGATGTGGGTCCCTTGCTCACTGTGCCACTGGATTCAAGCTAGCCTGGCTGAAGAAGGGTGACATACCCTGAAACCGGTCCCAGGATGCTTGTTTCCGGCCCAGGGAGGACCTGGCTTGGCAGTTTGGTCTGGACTGTTCCCATGAGGCACAGGGTCAAGACTGATTTGCATATGGCTGTGTCTAAACAGGAGTGACATGGTGTGCAAAAAAATGATGGATTTAACCCAGATCTCCTGACTGGGGGTGAATGTATGATTCATTCAGCATTCCGTCCATCATTTGCTTGCATAACACTTTTCGCCCTAAGTGGGATGGGTATGCCCAGACGTGGGTCCCTTGCTCACTTTGCCACTGGATTCAAGCTAGCCTGGCTGAAGAAGGGTGACATACCCTGAAACCGATCCCAGGTTTCTTGTTTCTAGTCCAGGGAGGACCTGGCTTGGCAGTTCGGTCTGGACTGTTCCCATGAGGCACAGGGTCATGACTCTTTTGCATATGGCTGGGTCTAAACTGGGGTGGCATGGTGTGCAAAAAAATGATGGATTTAACCCAGATCTCCTGACTGGGGGTGAATGTATGATTCATTCAGCATTCCGTCCATCATTTGTTTGCATAACACTTTTCGCCCTAAGTGGGATGGGTATGCCCAGACGTGGGTCCCTTGCTCACTGTGCCACTGGATTCAAGCTAGCGTGGCTGAAGAAGGGTGACATACCCTGAAACCGATCCCAGGATTCTTGTTTCTGGTCCAGGGAGGACCTGGCTTGGCAGTTCGGTCTGGACTGTTCCCATGAGGAACAGGGTCAAGACTGTTTTGCATATGGCTGGGTCTAAACTGGGGTGGCATGGTGAGCAAAAAAATGATGGATTTAACCCAGTTCTCCTGACTGGGGGTTAATGTATGATTCATTCAGCATTCCGTCCATCATTTGTTTGCGTAACACTTTTCGCCCTAAGTGGGATGGGTATGCCCAGATGTGGGTCCCTTGCTCACTGTGCCACTGGATTCAAGCTAGCCTGGCTGAAGAAGGTGACATACCCTGAAACCGGTCCCAGGATGCTTGTTTTCGGCCTAGGAACGACCTGGCTTGGCAGTTTTGTCTGGACTGTTCCCATGAGGCACAGGGTCAAGACTGATTTGCATATGGCTGGGTCTAAACTGGGGTGGCATGGTGAGCAAAAAAACCATGGATTTAACCCAGATCTCCTGACTGGGGGTGAATGTATGATTCATTCAGCATTCCGTCCATCATTTGTTTGCGTTACACTTTTCGCCCTATGTGGGATGGGTATGCCCAGACGTGTGTCCCTTGCTCACTGTGCCACTGAATTCAAGCTAGCCCGGCTGAAGAAGGGTGACATACCCTGAAGCCGATCCCAGGATGCTTGTTTCCGGTCCAGGGAGGACCTGGCTTGGCAGTTCGGTCTGGACTTTTCCCATGAGGCACAGGGTCAAGACTGATTTGCATATGGCTGTGTCTAAACTGGAGTGACATGGTGTGCAAAAAAATGATGGATTTAACCCAGATCTCCTGACTGGGGGTGAATGTATGATTCATTCAGCATTCGTCCATCATTTGTTTGCGTAACACTTTTCGCCCAAAGTGGGATGGGTATGCCCAGGCGTGGGTCCCTTGCTCACTGTGCCACTGGATTCAAGCTAGCCTGGCTGAAGAAGGGTAACGTAACCTGAAACCGGTCCCAGGATGCTTGTTTCCGGTCCAGGGAGGACCTGGCTTGGCAGTTAGGTCTGGACTGTTCCCATGAGACACAGGGTCAAGACTGATTTGCATATGGCTGGGTCAAAACTGGGGTGGCATGGTGAGCAAAAAAACGATGGATTTAACCCAGATCACCTGACTAGGGGGTGAATGTATGATTCATTCAGCATTCCGTCCATCATTTGCTTGCGTAACACTTTTCGCCCTAAGTGGGATGGGTATGCCCAGAGGTGGGTCCCTTGCCCATTGTGCCACTGGATTCAAGCTAGCCTGGCTGAAGAAGGGTGACATACCCTGAAGCCAGTCCCAGGATGCTTGTTTCTGGTCCAGGGAGGACCTGGCTTTGCAGTTCGGTCTGGACTGTTCCCATGAGGCATAGGGTCAAGACTGATTTGTATAAGGCTGGGTCTAAACTGGGGTGGCAAGGTGAGCAAAAAAGACGATGGATTTAACCCAGATCTCCTGACTGGGGGTGAATGTATGATTCATTCAGCATTCCGTCCATCAATTGTTTGCGTAACACTTTTCGCCCTAAGTGGGATGGGAATGCCCAGATGTGGGTCCCTTGCTCACTGTGCCACTGGATTCAAGCTAGCCTGGCTGAAGAAGGGTGACATACCCTGAAACCGGTCCCAGGATGCTTGTTTCCGGTCCAGGGAGGACCTGGCTTGGCAGTTCGGTCTGGACTGTTCCCATGAGGCACAGGGTCAAGACTGATTTGCATATGGCTGGGTCTAAACTGGGGTGGCATGGTGAGCAAAAAAACGATGGATTTAACCCAGATCTCCTGACTGGGGGTGAATGTATGATTCATTCAGCATTCCGTCCATCATTTGTTTGCGTAACACTGTTTGCCCTTAGTGGAATGGGTATGCCCAGACGTGGGTCTCTTGCTCACTGTGCCACTGGATTCAAGCTAGCCTGGCTGAAGAAGGGTGACATACCGTGAAACCCATCCCAGGATGCTTGTTTCCGGTCCAGGGAGGACCTGGCTTGGCAGTTCGATCTGGACTGTTCCCATGAGGCACAGGGTCAAGACTGATTTGCAAATGGCTGGGTCTAAACTGGGGTGGCATGGTGAGCAAAAAAACGATGGATTTAACCCAGATCTCCTGACTGGGGGTGAATGTATGATTCATTCAGCATTCCGTCCATCATTTGTTTGCGTAACACTTTTCGCCCTAAGTGGGATGGGTATGCCCAGACGTGGGTCCCTTGCTCACTGTGCCACTGGATTCAAGCTAGCCTGGCTGAAGAAGGGTGACATACCCTGAAGCCGGTCCCAGGATGCTTGTTTCTGGTCCAGGGAGGACCTGGCTTGGCAGTTCAGTCTGGACTTTTCCCATGAGGCACAGGGTCAAGATTGATTTGCATATGGCTGGGTCTAAACTGGGGTGGCATGGTGAGCAAAAAAACGATGAATTTAACCCAGATCTCCTGACTGGGGGTGAATGTATGATTCCTTCAGCATTCCGTCCATCATTTGTTTGCGTAACACTTTTCGCCCAAAGTGGGATGGGTATGCCCAGACGTGGGTCCCTTGCTCACTGTGCCACTGGATTCAAGCTAGCCTGGCTGAAGAAGGGTGACATACCCTGAAACCGGTCCGAGGATGCTTGTTTCCGGTCCAGGGAGGACCTGGCTTTGCAGTTCGGTCTGGACTGTTCCCATGAGGCACAGGGTCAAGACTGATTTGCATATGGCTGGGTCTTAACTGGGGTGGCATGGTAAGCAATAAAAAGATGGATTTAACCCAGATCTCCTGATTGGGGGTGAATGTATGATTCATTCAGTTATCCGTCTATCATTTGTTTGCGTAACAATTTTTGCCCTAAGTGGGATGGGTATGCCCAGACGTGGGTCCCTTGCTCACTGTGCCACTGGATTAAAGTTAGCCTGACTGAAGAACGGTGACATACCCTGAAATCGGTCCCAGGATTCTTATTTCCGGTCCAGGGAGGACCTGGCTTGGCAGTTCGGTCTGGACTCTTCCCATGAGGCACAGGATCAACACTGATTTGCATATGGCTGGGTCAAAACTGGGGCTGCATGGTAAGCAAAAAAAGATGGATTTACCCAGATCTCCTGACTGGGGTGAATGTATGATTAATTCAGCATTCCGTCAATCATTTGTTTGCGTTACACTTTTCGCCCTATGTGGGATGGGTATGCCCAGACGTGGGTCCCTTGCTCACTGTGCAACTGGATTCAAGCTAGCCTGGCTGAAGAAGGGTGACATACCCTGAAACCTGTCCCAGGATGCTTGTTTCCGGCCCAGGGAGGACCTGGCTCGCCAGTTCGGGCTGGACTGTTCCCATGAGGCACAGGGTCAAGACAGATTTGCATATGGTTGGGTCTAAACTGGGGTGGCATGGTGAGCAAAAAAACGATGGATTTAACCCAGATCTCCTGACTGGGGGTGAATGTATGATTCATTCAGCATTCCGTCCATCATTTGTTTGCTTAACACTTTTCGCCCTAAGTAGGATGGGTATGCCCAGACGTGGGTCCCTTGCTCACTGTGCCACTGGATTCAAGCTAGCCTGGCTGAAGAAGGGTGACATACCCTGAAACCGGTGCCAGGATGCTTGTTTCCGGTCCAGGGAGGACCTGGCTTGGCAGTTCGGTCTGGACTGTTCCCATGAGGCACAGGCTCAAGACTGATTTGCATATGGCTGGGTCTAATCTCGAGTGGCACGGTGAGCAAAAATATGATGGATTTAACCCAGATCTCCAGACTGGGTGTGAATGTATGATTGATTCAGCATTCTGTCCATCATTTGTTTGCATAACACTTTTCGCCCTAAGTGGAATGGGTATGCTCAGACGTGGGTCCCTTGCTCACTGTGCCACTGGATTCAAGCTAGCCTGGCAGAAGAATGGTGACATACCCTGAAACCGGTCCCAGGATGCTTGTTTCCGGTCCAGGGAGGACCTGGCTTGGCAGTTCGGTCTGGACTGTTCCAATGAGGCATAGGGTCAAGACGGATTTGTATAAGGCTGGGTCTAAACTGGGGTGGCAAGGTGAGCAAAAAAGACGATGGATTTAACCCAGATCTCCTAACTGGGGGTGAATGTATGATTCATTCAGCATTCCGTCCATCAATTGTTTGCGTAACACTTTTCGCCCTAAGTGGGATGGGAATGCCCAGATGTGGGTCCCTTGCTCACTGTGCCACTGGATTCAAGCTAGCCTGGCTGAAGAAGGGTGACATACCCTGAAACCGGTCCCAGGATGCTTGTTTGCGGTCCAGGGAGGACCTGGCTTGGCAGTTCGGTCTGGACTGTTCCCATGAGGCACAGGGTCAAGACTGATTTGCATATGGCTGGGTCTAAACTGGGGTGGCATGGTGAGCAAAAAAACGATGGATTTATCCCAGATCTCCTGACTGGGGATGAATGTATGATTCATTTAGCATTCCGTCCATCATTTGTTTGCGTAAAACTTTTTGCCCTAAGTGGGATGGGTATGCCCAGACATGGGTCCCTTGCTCACTGTGCCACTGGATTCAAGTTAGCCTGGCTGAAGAAGGGTGACATACCCTGAAGCCGGTCCCAGGATGCTTGTTTCCGGTCCAGGGAGGACGTGCCTTGGCAGTTCGGTCTGGACATTTCCCATGAGGCACAGGGTCAAGATTGATTTGAATATGGCTGGGTCTAAACTGGGGTGGCATGGTGACCAAAAAAACGATGGATTTAACCCAGATCTCCTGACTGGCGGTGAATGTATGATTCATTCAGCAGTCCGTCCATCATTTGTTTGCGTAACACTTATCGCCCTAAGAGGGATGGGTATGCCTAGACGTGGGTCCCTTGCTCACTGTGCCAATGGATTCAAGCTAGCCTGGCTGAAAAAGGGTGACATACCCTGAAACCGGTCCCAGGATGCTTGTTTCCGGTCCAGGAAGGACCTGGCTTGGCAGTTTGGTCTGGACTGTTCCCATGAGGCACAGGGTCAAGACTGATTTGCATATGGCTGTGTCTAAACTGGAGTGACATGGTGTGCAAAAAAATGATGGATTTAACCCAGATCTCCTGACTGGGGGTGAATGTATGATTCATTCAGCATTCTGTCCATCATTTGTTTGCGTTACACTTTTCGCCCTATGTGGGATGGGTATGCCCAGACGTGGGTCCCTTGCTCACTGTGCCACTGGATTCAAGCCAGCCTGGCTGAAGAAGGGTGACATACCCTGAAACCGGTCCCAGGATTCTTGTTTCTGGTCCAGGGAGGACCTGGCTTGGCAGTTCAGACTGGACTGTTCCCATGAGGCACAGGGTCAAGACTGATTTGCATATGGCTGGGTCTAAACTGGGGTGGCATGCTGAGCAAAAAAACGATGGATTTAACCCAGATCTCCTGACTGGGGGTGAATGTATGATTCATTCAGCATTCCGTCCATCATTTGTTTGCGTAACACTTTTTGCCCTTAGTGGGATGGGTATGCCCAGACGTGGGTCCCTTGCTCACTGTGCCACTGGATTCAAGCTAGCCTGGCTGAAGAAGGGTGACATACCCTGAAACCCATCCCAGGATGCTTGTTTCCGGTCCAGGGAGGACCTGGCTTGGCAGTTCGATCTGGACTGTTCCCATGAGGCACAGGGTCAAGACTGATTTGCAAATGGCTGGGTCTAAACTGGGGTGGCATGGTGAGCAAAAAATCGATGGATTTAACCCAGATCTCCTGACTGGGGGTGAATGTATGATTCATTCAGCATTCCGTTCATCATTTGCTTGCATAACACTTTTCGCCCTAAGTGGGATGGGTATGCTCAGACGTGGGTCCCTTGCTCACTGTGCCACTGGATTCAAGCTAGCCTGGCTGAAGAAGGGTGACATACCCTGAAGCCGGTCCCAGGATGCTTGTTTCCGGTCCAGGGATGACCTGGCTTGGCAGTTCAGTCTGGACTTTTCCCATGAGGCACAGGGTCAAGATTGATTTGCATATGGCTGGGTCTAAACTGGGGTGGCATGGTGAGCAAAAAAACGATGGATTTAACCCAGATCTCCTGACTGGGGGTGAATGTATGATTCCTTCAGCATTCCGTCCATCATTTGTTTGCGTAACACTTTTTGCCCAAAGTGGGATGGGTATGCCCAGGCGTGGGTCCCTTGCTCACTGTGCCACTGGATTCAAGCTAGCCTGGCTGAAGAAGGGTAACGTACCCTGAAACCGGTCCCAGGATGCTTGTTTCCGGTCCAGGGAGGACCTGGCTTGGCAGTTTGGTCTGGACTGTTCCCATGAGGCACAGGGTCAAGACTGATTTGCATATGGCTGTGTCTAAACTGGAGTGACATGGTGTGCAAAAAAATGATGGATTTAACCCAGATCTCCTGACTGGGGGTGAATGTATGATTCATTCAGCATTCTGTCCATCATTTGTTTGCGTTACACTTTTCGCCCTATGTGGGATGGGTATGCCCAGACGTGGGTCCCTTGCTCACTGTGCCACTGGATTCAAGCCAGCCTGGCTGAAGAAGGGTGACATACCCTGAAACCGGTCCCAGGATTCTTGTTTCTGGTCCAGGGAGGACCTGGCTTGGCAGTTCAGACTGGACTGTTCCCATGAGGCACAGGGTCAAGACTGATTTGCATATGGCTGGGTCTAAACTGGGGTGGCATGCTGAGCAAAAAAACGATGGATTTAACCCAGATCTCCTGACTGGGGGTGAATGTATGATTCATTCAGCATTCCGTCCATCATTTGTTTGCGTAACACTTTTTGCCCTTAGTGGGATGGGTATGCCCAGACGTGGGTCCCTTGCTCACTGTGCCACTGGATTCAAGCTAGCCTGGCTGAAGAAGGGTGACATACCCTGAAACCCATCCCAGGATGCTTGTTTCCGGTCCAGGGAGGACCTGGCTTGGCAGTTCGATCTGGACTGTTCCCATGAGGCACAGGGTCAAGACTGATTTGCAAATGGCTGGGTCTAAACTGGGGTGGCATGGTGAGCAAAAAATCGATGGATTTAACCCAGATCTCCTGACTGGGGGTGAATGTATGATTCATTCAGCATTCCGTTCATCATTTGCTTGCATAACACTTTTCGCCCTAAGTGGGATGGGTATGCTCAGACGTGGGTCCCTTGCTCACTGTGCCACTGGATTCAAGCTAGCCTGGCTGAAGAAGGGTGACATACCCTGAAGCCGGTCCCAGGATGCTTGTTTCCGGTCCAGGGAGGACCTGGCTTGGCAGTTCAGTCTGGACTTTTCCCATGAGGCACAGGGTCAAGATTGATTTGCATATGGCTGGGTCTAAACTGGGGTGGCATGGTGAGCAAAAAAACGATGGATTTAACCCAGATCTCCTGACTGGGGGTGAATGTATGATTCCTTCAGCATTCCGTCCATCATTTGTTTGCGTAACACTTTTTGCCCAAAGTGGGATGGGTATGCCCAGGCGTGGGTCCCTTGCTCACTGTGCCACTGGATTCAAGCTAGCCTGGCTGAAGAAGGGTAACGTACCCTGAAACCGGTCCCAGGATGCTTGTTTCCGGTCCAGGGAGGACCTGGCTTGGCAGTTAGGTCTGGACTGTTCCCATGAGACACAGGGTCAAGACTGATTTGCATATGGCTGGGTCAAAACTGGGGTGGCATGGTGAGCAAAAAAACGATGGATTTAACCCAGATCACCTGACTAGGGGGTGAATGTATGATTAATTCAGCATTCCGTCCATCATTTGTTTGCGTAACACTTTTCGCCCTAAGTGGGATGGGTATGCCCAGATGTGGGTCCCTTGCTCACTGTGCCACTGGATTCAAGCTAGCCTGGCTGAAGAAGGGTGACATACCCTGAAACCGGTCCCAGGATGCCTGTTTCCGGTCCAGGGAGGACCTGGCTTGGCAGTTCGGTCTGGACTGTTCCCATGAGGCACAGGGTCAAGACTGATTTGCATATGGCTGGGTCTAAACTGGGGTGGCATGGTGAGCAAAAAAACCATGGATTTAACACAGATCTCCTGACTGGGGGTGAATGTATGATTCATTCAGCATTCCGTCCATCATTTGTTTGCGTTACACTTTTCGCCCTATGTGGGATGGGTATGCCCAGACGTAGGTCCCTTGCTCACTGTGCCACTGGATTCAAGCTAGCCTGGCTGAAGAAGGGTGACATACCCTGAAACCGGTCCCAGGATGTTTGTTTCCGGCCCAGGGAAGACCTGGCTTGGCAGTTCGGTCTGGACTGTTCCCATGAGGCACAGGGTCAAGACTGATTTGCATATGGCTGGGTCTAAACTGGGGTGGCATGGTGAGCAAAAAAACGATGGATTTAACCCAGATCTCCTGACTGGGGGTGAATGTATGATTCATTCAGCATTCCGTCCATCATTTGTTTGCGTAACACTTTTTGCCCTTAGTGGGATGGGTATGCACAGACGTGGGTCCATTGCTCACTGTGCCACTGGATTCAAGCTAGCCTGGCTTAAGAAGGGTGACATACCCTTAAACCCATCCCAGGATGCTTGTTTCCAGTCCAGGGAGGACCTGGCTTGGCAGTTCGATCTGGACTGTTCCCATGAGGCACAGGGTCAAGACTGATTTGCAAATGGCTGGGTCTAAACTGGGGTGGCATGGTGATCAAAAAATCGATGAATTTAACCCAGATCTCCTGACTGGGGTGAATGTATGATTCATTCAGCATTCCGTTCATCATTTGCTTGCATAACACTTTTCGCCCTAAGTGGGATGGGTATGCCCAGACGTGGGTCCCTTGCTCACTGTGCCACTGGATTCAAGCTAGCCTGGCTGAAGAAGGGTGACATACCCTGAAGCCGGTCCCAGGATGCTTGTTTCCGGTCCAGGGAGGACCTGGCTTGGCAGTTCGGTCTGGACTGTTCCCATGAGGCACAGGGTCAAGACTGATTTGCATATGGCTGGGTCTAAACTAGGGTGGCATGGTGAGCAAAAAAAACATGGATTTAACACAGATCTCCTGACTAGGGGTGAATGTATGATTCATTCAGCATTCCGTCCATCATTTGTTTGCGTTACACTTTTCGCCCTATGTGGGATGGGTATGCCCAGACGTAGGTCCCTTGCTCACTGTGCCACTGGATTCAAGCTAGCCTGGCTGAAGAAGGGTGACATACCCTGAAGCCGGTCCCAGGATGCTTGTTTCCGGTCCAGGGAGGACCTGGCTTGGCAGTTAGGTCTGGACTGTTCCCATGAGACACAGGGTCAAGACTGATTTGCATATGGCTGGGTCAAAACTGGGGTGGCATGGTGAGCAAAAAAACGATGGATTTAACCCAGATCACCTGACTAGGGGGTGAATGTATGATTCATTCAGCATTCCGTCCATCATTTGTTTGCGTAACACTTTTCGCCCTAAGTGGGATGGGTATGCCCAGATGTGGGTCCCTTGCTCACTGTGCCACTGGATTCAAGCTAGCCTGGCTGAAGAAGGGTGACATACCCTGAAACCGGTCCCAGGATGCCTGTTTCCGGTCCAGGGAGGACCTGGCTTGGCAGTTCGGTCTGGACTGTTCCCATGAGGCACAGGGTCAAGACTGATTTGCATATGGCTGGGTCTAAACTGGGGTGGCATGGTGAGCAAAAAAACCATGGATTTAACACAGATCTCCTGACTGGGGGTGAATGTATGATTCATTCAGCATTCCGTCCATCATTTGTTTGCGTTACACTTTTCGCCCTATGTGGGATGGGTATGCCCAGACGTAGGTCCCTTGCTCACTGTGCCACTGGATTCAAGCTAGCCTGGCTGAAGAAGGGTGACATACCCTGAAACCGGTCCCAGGATGTTTGTTTCCGGCCCAGGGAAGACCTGGCTTGGCAGTTCGGTCTGGACTGTTCCCATGAGGCACAGGGTCAAGACTGATTTGCATATGGCTGGGTCTAAACTGGGGTGGCATGGTGAGCAAAAAACGATGGATTTAACCCAGATCTCCTGACTGGGGGTGAATGTATGATTCATTCAGCATTCCGTCCATCATTTGTTTGCGTAACACTTTTTGCCCTTAGTGGGATAGGTATGCCCAGACGTGGGTCCATTGCTCACTGTGCCACTGGATTCAAGCTAGCCTGGCTGAAGAAGGGTGACATACCCTGAAACCCATCCCAGGATGCTTGTTTCTGGTCCAGGGAGGACCTGGCTTGGCAGTTCGATCTGGACTGTTCCCATGAGGCACAGGGTCAAGACTGATTTGCAAATGGCTGGGTCTAAACTGGGGTGGCATGGTGAGCAAAAAATCGATGGATTTAACCCAGATCTCCTGACTGGGGTGAATGTATGATTCATTCAGCATTCCGTTCATCATTTGCTTGCATAACACTTTTCGCCCTGAATGGGATGGGTATGCCCAGACGTGGGTCCCTTGCTCACTGTGCCACTGGATTCAAGCTAGCCTGGCTGAAGAAGGGTGACATACCCTGAAGCCGGTCCCAGGATGCTTGTTTCCGGTCCAGGGAGGACCTGGCTTGGCAGTTCGGTCTGGACTGTTCCCATGAGGCACAGGGTCAAGACTGATTTGCATATGGCTGGGTCTAAACTGGGGTGGCATGGTGAGCAAAAAAAACATGGATTTAACACAGATCTCCTGACTAGGGGTGAATGTATGATTCATTCAGCATTCCGTCCATCATTTGTTTGCGTTACACTTTTCGCCCTATGTGGGATGGGTATGCCCAGACGTAGGTCCCTTGCTCACTGTGCCACTGGATTCAAGCTAGCCTGGCTGAAGAAGGGTGACATACCCTGAAACCGGTCCCAGGATGTTTGTTTCCGGCCCAGGGAGGACCTGGCTTGGCAGTTCGGTCTGGACTGTTCCCATGAGGCACAGGGTCAAGACTGATTTGCATATGGCTGGGTCTAAACTGGGGTGGCATGGTGAGCAAAAAAACGATGGATTTAACCCAGATCTCCTGACTGGGGGTGAATGTATGATTCATTCAGCATTCCGTCCATCATTTGTTTGCGTAACACTTTTTGCCCTTAGTGGGATGGGTATGCCCAGACGTGGGTCCATTGCTCACTGTGCCACTGGATTCAAGCTAGCCTGGCTGAAGACTGGTGACATACCCTGAAACCCATCCCAGGATGCTTGTTTCCGGTCCAGGGAGGACCTGGCTTGGCAGTTCGATCTGGACTGTTCCCATGAGGCACAGGGTCAAGACTGATTTGCAAATGGCTGGGTCTAAACTGGGGTGGCATGGTGATCAAAAAATCGATGAATTTAACCCAGATCTCCTGACTGGGGTGAATGTATGATTCATTCAGCATTCCGTTCATCATTTGCTTGCATAACACTTTTCGCCCTAAGTGGGATGGGTATGCCCAGACGTGGGTCCCTTGCTCACTGTGCCACTGGATTCAAACTAGCCTGGCTGAAGAAGGGTGACATACCCTGAAGCCGGTCCCAGGATGCTTGTTTCCGGTCCAGGGAGGACCTGGCTTGGCAGTTCGGTCTGGACTGTTCCCATGAGGCACAGGGTCAAGACTGATTTGCATATGGCTGGGTCTAAACTGGGGTGGCATGGTGAGCAAAAAAAACATGGATTTAACACAGATCTCCTGACTAGGGGTGAATGTATGATTCATTCAGCATTCCGTCCATCATTTGTTTGCGTTACACTTTTCGCCCTATGTGGGATGGGTATGCCCAGACGTAGGTCCCTTGCTCACTGTGCCACTGGATTCAAGCTAGCCTGGCTGAAGAAGGGTGACATACCCTGAAGCCGGTCCCAGGATGCTTGTTTCCGGTCCAGGGAGGACCTGGCTTGGCAGTTAGGTCTGGACTGTTCCCATGAGACACAGGGTCAAGACTGATTTGCATATGGCTGGGTCAAAACTGGGGTGGCATGGTGAGCAAAAAAACGATGGATTTAACCCAGATCACCTGACTAGGGGGTGAATGTATGATTCATTCAGCATTCCGTCCATCATTTGTTTGCGTAACACTTTTCGCCCTAAGTGGGATGGGTATGCCCAGATGTGGGTCCCTTGCTCACTGTGCCACTGGATTCAAGCTAGCCTGGCTGAAGAAGGGTGACATACCCTGAAACCGGTCCCAGGATGCCTGTTTCCGGTCCAGGGAGGACCTGGCTTGGCAGTTCGGTCTGGACTGTTCCCATGAGGCACAGGGTCAAGACTGATTTGCATATGGCTGGGTCTAAACTGGGGTGGCATGGTGAGCAAAAAAACCATGGATTTAACACAGATCTCCTGACTGGGGGTGAATGTATGATTCATTCAGCATTCCGTCCATCATTTGTTTGCGTTACACTTTTCGCCCTATGTGGGATGGGTATGCCCAGACGTAGGTCCCTTGCTCACTGTGCCACTGGATTCAAGCTAGCCTGGCTGAAGAAGGGTGACATACCCTGAAACCGGTCCCAGGATGTTTGTTTCCGGCCCAGGGAAGACCTGGCTTGGCAGTTCGGTCTGGACTGTTCCCATGAGGCACAGGGTCAAGACTGATTTGCATATGGCTGGGTCTAAACTGGGGTGGCATGGTGAGCAAAAAAACGATGGATTTAACCCAGATCTCCTGACTGGGGGTGAATGTATGATTCATTCAGCATTCCGTCCATCATTTGTTTGCGTAACACTTTTTGCCCTTAGTGGGATGGGTATGCCCAGACGTGGGTCCATTGCTCACTGTGCCACTGGATTCAAGCTAGCCTGGCTGAAGAAGGGTGACATACCCTGAAACCCATCCCAGGATGCTTGTTTCCGGTCCAGGGAGGACCTGGCTTGGCAGTTCGATCTGGACTGTTCCCATGAGGCACAGGGTCAAGACTGATTTGCAAATGGCTGGGTCTAAACTGGGGTGGCATGGTGAGCAAAAAATCGATGGATTTAACCCAGATCTCCTGACTGGGGTGAATGTATGATTCATTCAGCATTCCGTTCATCATTTGCTTGCATAACACTTTTCGCCCTAAGTGGGATGGGTATGCCCAGACGTGGGTCCCTTGCTCACTGTGCCACTGGATTCAAGCTAGCCTGGCTGAAGAAGGGTGACATACCCTGAAGCCGGTCCCAGGATGCTTGTTTCCGGTCCAGGGAGGACCTGGCTTGGCAGTTCGGTCTGGACTGTTCCCATGAGGCACAGGGTCAAGACTGATTTGCATATGGCTGGGTCTAAACTGGGGTGGCATGGTGAGCAAAAAAAACATGGATTTAACACAGATCTCCTGACTAGGGGTGAATGTATGATTCATTCAGCATTCCGTCCATCATTTGTTTGCGTTACACTTTTCGCCCTATGTGGGATGGGTATGCCCAGACGTAGGTCCCTTGCTCACTGTGCCACTGGATTCAAGCTAGCCTGGCTGAAGAAGGGTGACATACCCTGAAACCGGTCCCAGGATGTTTGTTTCCGGCCCAGGGAGGACCTGGCTTGGCAGTTCGGTCTGGACTGTTCCCATGAGGCACAGGGTCAAGACTGATTTGCATATGGCTGGGTCTAAACTGGGGTGGCATGGTGAGCAAAAAAACGATGGATTTAACCCAGATCTCCTGACTGGGGGTGAATGTATGATTCATTCAGCATTCCGTCCATCATTTGTTTGCGTAACACTTTTTGCCCTTAGTGGGATGGGTATGCCCAGACGTGGGTCCATTGCTCACTGTGCCACTGGATTCAAGCTAGCCTGGCTGAAGAAGGGTGACATAACCTGAAGCCAGTCCCAGGATGCTTGTTTCCGGTCCAGGGAGGACCTGGCTTTGCAGTTCGGTCTGGACTGTTCCCATGAGGCACAGGGTCAAGACTGATTTGCATATGGCTGTGTCTAAACTGGAGTGACATGGTGTGCAAAAAAATGATGGATTTAACCCAGATCTCCTGACTGGGGTTGAATGTATGATTCATTCAGCATTCCGTCCATCATTTGTTTGCGTAACACTTTTCGCCCAAAGTGGGATGGGTATGCCCAGGCATGGGTCCCTTGCTCACTGTGCCACTGGATTCAAGCTAGCCTGGCTGAAGAAGGGTAAGGTATCCTGAAACCGGTCCCAGGAAGCTTGTTTCCGGTCCAGGGAGGACCTGGCTTGGCAGTTAGGTCTGGACTGTTCCCATGAGACACAGGGTCAAGACTGATTTGCATATGGCTGGGTCAAAACTGGGGTGGCATGGTGAGCAAAAAAACGATGGATTTAACCCAGATCACCTGACTAGGGGGTGAATGTATGATTCATTCAGCATTCCGTCCATCATTTGCTTGCGTAACACTTTTTGCCCTAAGTGGGATGGGTATGCCCAGACGTGGGTCCCTTGCCCATTTTGCCACTGGATTCAAGCTAGCCTGGCTGAAGAAGGGTGACATACCCTGAAGCCAGTCCCAGGATGCTTGTTTCTGGTCCAGGGAGGACCTGGCTTGGCAGTTCAGTCTGGACTGTTCCCATGAGGCACAGGGTCAAGACTGATTTGCATATGGCTGGGTCTAAACTGGGGTGGCATGGTGAGCAAAAAACCGATGGATTTAACCCAGATCTCCTGACTGGGGGTGAATGTATGACTCATTCAGCATTCCGTCCATCATTTGTTTGCGTAACACTTTTTGCCCTTAGTGGGATGGGTATGCCCAGACGTGGGTCTCTTGCTCACTGTGCCACTGGATTCAAGCTAGCCTGGCTGAAGAAGGGTGACATACCGTGAAACCCATCCCAGGATGCTTGTTTCCGGTCCAAGGAGGACCTGGCTTGGCAGTTCGATCTGGACTGTTTCCATGAGGCACAGGGTCAAGACTGATTTGCAAATGGCTGGGTCTAAACTTTGGTGCCATGGTGAGCAAAAAAACGATGGATTTAACCCAGATCTCCTGACTGGGGGTGAATGTATGATTCATTCAGCATTCCGTCCATCATTTGTTTGCGTAACACTTTTCACCCTAAGTGGGATGGGTATGCCCAGACGTGGGTCCCTTGCTCACTGTGCCACTGGATTCAAGCTAGCCTGGCTAAAGAAGGGTGATATACCCTAAAGCCAGTCCCAGGATGCTTGTTTCCGGTCCAGGCAGGACCTGGCTTGGCAGTTCGGTCTGGACTTTTCCCATGAGGCACAGGGTCAAGATTGATTTGCATATGGCTGGGTCTAAACTGGGGTGGCATAGTGAGCAAAAAAACGATGAATTTAACCCAGATCTCCTGACTGGGGGTGAATGTATGATTCATTCAGTTATCCGTCCATCATTTGTTTGCGTAACACTTTTTGCCCTTAGTGGGATGGGTATGCACAGACGTGGGTCCATTGCTCACTGTGCCACTGGATTCAAGCTAGCCTGGCTGAAGAAGGGTGACATACCCTTAAACCCATCCCAGGATGCTTGTTTCCAGTCCAGGGAGGACCTGGCTTGGCAGTTCGATCTGGACTGTTCCCATGAGGCACAGGGTCAAGACTGATTTGCAAATGGCTGGGTCTAAACTGGGGTGGCATGGTGATCAAAAAATCGATGAATTTAACCCAGATCTCCTGACTGGGGTGAATGTATGATTCATTCAGCATTCCGTTCATCATTTGCTTGCATAACACTTTTCGCCCTAAGTGGGATGGGTATGCCCAGACGTGGGTCCCTTGCTCACTGTGCCACTGGATTCAAGCTAGCCTGGCTGAAGAAGGGTGACATACCCTGAAGCCGGTCCCAGGATGCTTGTTTCCGGTCCAGGGAGGACCTGGCTTGGCAGTTCGGTCTGGACTGTTCCCATGAGGCACAGGGTCAAGACTGATTTGCATATGGCTGGGTCTAAACTGGGGTGGCATGGTGAGCAAAAAAAACATGGATTTAACACAGATCTCCTGACTAGGGGTGAATGTATGATTCATTCAGCATTCCGTCCATCATTTGTTTGCGTTACACTTTTCGCCCTATGTGGGATGGGTATGCCCAGACGTAGGTCCCTTGCTCACTGTGCCACTGGATTCAAGCTAGCCTGGCTGAAGAAGGGTGACATACCCTGAAGCCGGTCCCAGGATGCTTGTTTCCGGTCCAGGGAGGACCTGGCTTGGCAGTTAGGTCTGGACTGTTCCCATGAGACACAGGGTCAAGACTGATTTGCATATGGCTGGGTCAAAACTGGGGTGGCATGGTGAGCAAAAAAACGATGGATTTAACCCGGATCACCTGACTAGGGGGTGAATGTATGATTCATTCAGCATTCCGTCCATCATTTGTTTGCGTAACACTTTTCGCCCTAAGTGGGATGGGTATGCCCAGATGTGGGTCCCTTGCTCACTGAGCCACTGGATTCAAGCTAGCCTGGCTGAAGAAGGGTGACATACCCTGAAACCGGTCCCAGGATGCCTGTTTCCAGTCCAGGGAGGACCTGGCTTGGCAGTTCGGTCTGGACTGTTCCCATGAGGCACAGGGTCAAGACTGATTTGCATATGGCTGGGTCTAAACTGGGGTGGCATGGTGAGCAAAAAAAACATGGATTTAACACAGATCTCCTGACTGGGGGTGAATGTATGATTCATTCAGCATTCCGTCCATCATTTGTTTGCGTTACACTTTTCGCCCTATGTGGGATGGGTATGCCCAGACGTAGGTCCCTTGCTCACTGTGCCACTGGATTCAAGCTAGCCTGGCTGAAGAAGGGTGACATACCCTGAAACCGGTCCCAGGATGTTTGTTTCCGGCCCAGGGAAGACCTGGCTTGGCAGTTCGGTCTGGACTGTTCCCATGAGGCACAGGGTCAAGACTGATTTGCATATGGCTGGGTCTAAACTGGGGTGGCATGGTGAGCAAAAAAACGATGGATTTAACCCAGATCTCCTGACTGGGGGTGAATGTATGATTCATTCAGCATTTCGTCCATCATTTGTTTGCGTAACACTTTTTGCCCTTAGTGGGATGGGTATGCCCAGACGTGGGTCCATTGCTCACTGTGCCACTGGATTCAAGCTAGCCTGGCTGAAGAAGGGTGACATACCCTGAAACCCATCCCAGGATGCTTGTTTCCGGTCCAGGGAGGACCTGGCTTGGCAGTTCGATCTGGACTGTTCCCATGAGGCACAGGGTCAAGACTGATTTGCAAATGGCTGGGTCTAAACTGGGGTGGCATGGTGAGCAAAAAATCGATGGATTTAACCCAGATCTCCTGACTGGGGTGAATGTATGATTCATTCAGCATTCCGTTCATCATTTGCTTGCATAACACTTTTCGCCCTAAGTGGGATGGGTATGCCCAGACGTGGGTCCCTTGCTCACTGTGCCACTGGATTCAAGCTAGCCTGGCTGAAGAAGGGTGACATACCCTGAAGCCGGTCCCAGGATGCTTGTTTCCGGTCCAGGGAGGACCTGGCTTGGCAGTTCGGTCTGGACTGTTCCCATGAGGCACAGGGTCAAGACTGATTTGCATATGGCTGGGTCTAAACTGGGGTGGCATGGTGAGCAAAAAAAACATGGATTTAACACAGATCTCCTGACTAGGGGTGAATGTATGATTCATTCAGCATTCCGTCCATCATTTGTTTGCGTTACACTTTTCGCCCTATGTGGGATGGGTATGCCCAGACGTAGGTCCCTTGCTCACTGTGCCACTGGATTCAAGCTAGCCTGGCTGAAGAAGGGTGACATACCCTGAAACCGGTCCCAGGATGTTTGTTTCCGGCCCAGGGAGGACCTGGCTTGGCAGTTCGGTCTGGACAGTTCCCATGAGGCACAGGGTCAAGACTGATTTGCATATGGCTGGGTCCAAACTGGGGTGGCATGGTGATCAAAAAATCGATGAATTTAACCCAGATCTCCTGACTGGGGTGAATGTATGATTCATTCAGCATTCCGTTCATCATTTGCTTGCATAACACTTTTCGCCCTAAGTGGGATGGGTATGCCCAGACGTGGGTCCCTTGCTCACTGTGCCACTGGATTCAAGCTAGCCTGGCTGAAGAAGGGTGACATACCCTGAAGCCGGTCCCAGGATGCTTGTTTCCGGTCCAGGGAGGACCTGGCTTGGCAGTTCGGTCTGGACTGTTCCCATGAGGCACAGGGTCAAGACTGATTTGCATATGGCTGGGTCTAAACAGGGGTGGCATGGTGAGCAAAAAAAACATGGATTTAACACAGATCTCCTGACTAGGGGTGAATGTATGATTCATTCAGCATTCCGTCCATCATTTGTTTGCGTTACACTTTTCGCCCTATGTGGGATGGGTATGCCCAGACGTAGGTCCCTTGCTCACTGTGCCACTGGATTCAAGCTAGCCTGGCTGAAGAAGGGTGACATACCCTGAAACCGGTCCCAGGATGTTTGTTTCCGGCCCAGGGAGGACCTGGCTTGGCAGTTCGGTCTGGACTGTTCCCATGAGGCACAGGGTCAAGACTGATTTGCATATGGCTGGGTCTAAACTGGGGTGGCATGGTGAGCAAAAAAACGATGGATTTAACCCAGATCTCCTGACTGGGGGTGAATGTATGATTCATTCAGCATTCCGTCCATCATTTGTTTGCGTAACACTTTTTGCCCTTAGTGGGATGGGTATGCCCAGACGTGGGTCCATTGCTCACTGTGCCACTGGATTCAAGCTAGCCTGGCTGAAGACTGGTGACATACCCTGAAACCCATCCCAGGATGCTTGTTTCCGGTCCAGGGAGGACCTGGCTTGGCAGTTCGATCTGGACTGTTCCCATGAGGCACAGGGTCAAGACTGATTTGCAAATGGCTGGGTCTAAACTGGGGTGGCATGGTGATCAAAAAATCGATGAATTTAACCCAGATCTCCTGACTGGGGTGAATGTATGATTCATTCAGCATTCCGTTCATCATTTGCTTGCATAACACTTTTCGCCCTAAGTGGGATGGGTATGCCCAGACGTGGGTCCCTTGCTCACTGTGCCACTGGATTCAAACTAGCCTGGCTGAAGAAGGGTGACATACCCTGAAGCCGGTCCCAGGATGCTTGTTTCCGGTCCAGGGAGGACCTGGCTTGGCAGTTCGGTCTGGACTGTTCCCATGAGGCACAGGGTCAAGACTGATTTGCATATGGCTGGGTCTAAACTGGGGTGGCATGGTGAGCAAAAAAAACATGGATTTAACACAGATCTCCTGACTAGGGGTGAATGTATGATTCATTCAGCATTCCGTCCATCATTTGTTTGCGTTACACTTTTCGCCCTATGTGGGATGGGTATGCCCAGACGTAGGTCCCTTGCTCACTGTGCCACTGGATTCAAGCTAGCCTGGCTGAAGAAGGGTGACATACCCTGAAGCCGGTCCCAGGATGCTTGTTTCCGGTCCAGGGAGGACCTGGCTTGGCAGTTAGGTCTGGACTGTTCCCATGAGACACAGGGTCAAGACTGATTTGCATATGGCTGGGTCAAAACTGGGGTGGCATGGTGAGCAAAAAAACGATGGATTTAACCCAGATCACCTGACTAGGGGGTGAATGTATGATTCATTCAGCATTCCGTCCATCATTTGTTTGCGTAACACTTTTCGCCCTAAGTGGGAATGGGTATGCCCAGATGTGGGTCCCTTGCTCACTGTGCCACTGGATTCAAGCTAGCCTGGCTGAAGAAGGGTGACATACCCTGAAACCGGTCCCAGGATGTTTGTTTCCGGCCCAGGGAAGACCTGGCTTGGCAGTTCGGTCTGGACTGTTCCCATGAGGCACAGGGTCAAGACTGATTTGCATATGGCTGGGTCTAAACTGGGGTGGCATGGTGAGCAAAAAAACGATGGATTTAACCCAGATCTCCTGACTGGGGGTGAATGTATGATTCATTCAGCATTCCGTCCATCATTTGTTTGCGTAACACTTTTTGCCCTTAGTGGGATGGGTATGCCCAGACGTGGGTCCATTGCTCACTGTGCCACTGGATTCAAGCTAGCCTGGCTGAAGAAGGGTGACATACCCTGAAACCCATCCCAGGATGCTTGTTTCCGGTCCAGGGAGGACCTGGCTTGGCAGTTCGATCTGGACTGTTCCCATGAGGCACAGGGTCAAGACTGATTTGCAAATGGCTGGGTCTAAACTGGGGTGGCATGGTGAGCAAAAAATCGATGGATTTAACCCAGATCTCCTGACTGGGGTGAATGTATGATTCATTCAGCATTCCGTTCATCATTTGCTCGCATAACACTTTTCGCCCTAAGTGGGATGGGTATGCCCAGACGTGGGTCCCTTGCTCACTGTCCCACTGGATTCAAGCTAGCCTGGCTGAAGAAGGGTGACATACCCTGAAGCCGGTCCCAGGATGCTTGTTTCCGGTCCAGGGAGGACCTGGCTTGGCAGTTCGGTCTGGACTGTTCCCATGAGGCACAGGGTCAAGACTGATTTGCATATGGCTGGGTCTAAACTGGGGTGGCATGGTGAGCAAAAAAAACATGGATTTAACACAGATCTCCTGACTAGGGGTGAATGTATGATTCATTCAGCATTTCGTCCATCATTTGTTTGCGTTACACTTTTCGCCCTATGTGGGATGGGTATGCCCAGACGTAGGTCCCTTGCTCACTGTGCCACTGGATTCAAGCTAGCCTGGCTGAAGAAGGGTGACATACCCTGAAACCGGTCCCAGGATGTTTGTTTCCGGCCCAGGGAGGACCTGGCTTGGCAGTTCGGTCTGGACTGTTCCCATGAGGCACAGGGTCAAGACTGATTTGCAAATGGCTGGGTCTAAACTGGGGTGGCATGGTGAGCAAAAAATCGATGGATTTAACCCAGATCTCCTGACTGGGGGTGAATGTATGATTCATTCAGCATTCCGTTCATCATTTGCTTGCATAACACTTTTCGCCCTAAGTGGGATGGGTATGGCCAGACGTGGGTCCCTTGCTCACTGTGCCACTGGATTCAAGCTAGCCTGGCTGAAGAAGGGTGACATAACCTGAAGCCAGTCCCAGGATGCTTGTTTCCGGTCCAGGGAGGACCTGGCTTTGCAGTTCGGTCTGGACTGTTCCCATGAGGCACAGGGTCAAGACTGATTTGCATATGGCTGTGTCTAAACTGGAGTGACATGGTGTGCAAAAAAACTGATGGATTTAACCCAGATCTCCTGACTGGGGTTGAATGTATGATTCATTCAGCATTCCGTCCATCATTTGTTTGCGTAACACTTTTCGCCCAAAGTGGGATGGGTATGCCCAGGCATGGGTCCCTTGCTCACTGTGCCACTGGATTCAAGCTAGCCTGGCTGAAGAAGGGTAAGGTATCCTGAAACCGGTCCCAGGAAGCTTGTTTCCGGTCCAGGGAGGACCTGGCTTGGCAGTTAGGTCTGGACTGTTCCCATGAGACACAGGGTCAAGACTGATTTGCATATGGCTGGGTCAAAACTGGGGTGGCATGGTGAGCAAAAAAACGATGGATTTAACCCAGATCACCTGACTAGGGGGTGAATGTATGATTCATTCAGCATTCCGTCCATCATTTGCTTGCGTAACACTTTTTGCCCTAAGTGGGATGGGTATGCCCAGACATGGGTCCCTTGCCCATTTTGCCACTGGATTCAAGCTAGCCTGGCTGAAGAAGGGTGACATACCCTGAAGCCAGTCCCAGGATGCTTGTTTCTGGTCCAGGGAGGACCTGGCTTGGCAGTTCGGTCTGGACTGTTCCCATGAGGCACAGGGTCAAGACTGATTTGCATATGGCTGGGTCTAAACTGGGGTGGCATGGTGAGCAAAAAACCGATGGATTTAACCCAGATCTCCTGACTGGGGGTGAATGTATGACTCATTCAGCATTCCGTCCATCATTTGTTTGCGTAACACTTTTTGCCCTTAGTGGGATGGGTATGCCCAGACGTGGGTCTCTTGCTCACTGTGCCACTGGATTCAAGCTAGCCTGGCTGAAGAAGGGTGACATACCGTGAAACCCATCCCAGGATGCTTGTTTCCGGTCCAGGCAGGACCTGGCTTGGCAGTTCGGTCTGGACTTTTCCCATGAGGCACAGGGTCAAGATTGATTTGCATATGGCTGGGTCTAAACTGGGGTGGCATAGTGAGCAAAAAAACGATGAATTTAACCCAGATCTCCTGACTGGGGGTGAATGTATGATTCATTCAGTTATCCGTCCATCATTTGTTTGCGTAACACTTTTCGCCCTAAGTGGGATGGGTATGCCCAGACGTGGGTCCCTTGCTCACTGTGCCACTGGATTAAAGTTAGCCTAACTGAAGAACGGTGACATACCCTGAAATCGGTCCCAGGATTCTTATTTCCGGTCCAGGGAGGACCTGGCTTGGCAGTTCGGTCTGGACTCTTCCCATGAGGCACAGGATCAACACTGATTTGCATATGGCTGGTTCTAAACTGGGGCAGCATGGTGAGCAAAAAAAGATGGATTTAACCCAGATCTCCTGACTGGGGTGAATGTATGATTCATTCTGCATTCCGTCCATCATTTGTTTGCGTAACACTTTTCGCCCTATGTGGGATGGGTATGCCCAGACGTGGGTCCCTTGCTCACTGTGCAACTGGATTCAAGCTAGCCTGGCTGAAGAAGGGTGACATACCCTAAAACCTGTCCCAGGATGCTTGTTTCCGGCCCAGGGAGGACCTGGCTCGGCAGTTCGGTCTGGACTGTTCCCATGAGGCACAGGGTCAAGACAGATTTGCATATGGTTGGGTCTAAACTGGGGTGGCATGGTGAGCAAAAAAACGATGGATTTAACCAAGATCTCCTGACTGGGGGTGAATGTATGATTCATTCAGAATTCCGTCCATCATTTGTTTGCGTAACACTTTTCGCCCTAAGTAGGATGGGTATGCCCAGACGTGGGTCCCTTGCTCACTGTGCCACTGGATTCAAGCTAGCCTGGCTGAAGAAGGGTCACATACCCTGAAACCGGTGCCAGGAAGCTTGTTTCCGGTGCAGGGAGGACCTGGCTTGGCAGTTCGGTCTGGACTGTTCCCATGAGGCACAGGCTCAAGACTGATTTGCATATGGCTGGGTCTAAACTCGAGTGGCATGGTGAGCAAAAATATGATGGATTTAACCCAGATCTCCAGACTGGGGGTGAATATATGATTGATTCAGCATTCTGTCCATCATTTGTTTGAATAACACTTTTCGCCCTAAGTGGAATGGGTAGGCCCAGACGTGGGTCCCTTGCTCACTGTGCCACTGGATTCAAGCTAGCCTGGCAGAAGAATGGTGACATACCCTGAAACCGGTCCCAGGATGCTTGTTTCCGGTCCAGGGAGGACCTGGCTTGGCAGTTCGGTCTGGACTGTTCCAATGAGGCATAGGGTCAAGACGGATTTGTATAAGGCTGGGTCTAAACTGGGGTGGCAAGGTGAGCAAAAAAGACGATGGATTTAACCCAGATCTCCTGACTGGGGGTGAATGTATGATTCCTTCAGCATTCCGTCCATCAATTGTTTGCGTAACACTTTTCGCCCTAAGTGGGATGGGAGTGCCCAGATGTGGGTCCCTTGCTCACTGTGCCACAGGATTCAAGCTAGCCTGGCTGAAGAAGGGTGACATACCCTGAAACCGGTCCCAGGATGCTTGTTTGCGGTCCAGGGAGGACCTGGCTTGGCAGTTTGGTCTGGACTGTTCCCATGAGGCACAGGGTCAAGACTGATTTGCATATGGCTGGGTCTAAACTGGGGTGGCATGGTGAGCAAAAAAACAATGGATTTATCCCAGATCTCCTGACTGGGGGTGAATGTATGATTCATGTAGCATTCCGTCCATCATTTGTTTGCGTAACACTTTTTGCCCTAAGTGGGATGGGTATGCCCAGACGTGGGTCCCTTGCTCACTGTGCCACTGGATTCAAGCTAGCCTGGCTGAAGAAGGGTGACATACCCTGAAGCCGGTCCCAGGATGCTTGTTTCCGGTCCAGGGAGGACGTGCCTTGGCAGTTCGGTCTGGACATTTCCCATGAGGCACAGGGTCAAGATTGATTTGAATATGGCTGGGTCTAAACTGGGGTGGCATGGTGGGCAAAAAAACGATGGATTTAACCCAGATCTCCTGACTGGCAGTGAATGTATGATTCATTCAGCAGTCCGTCCATCATTTGTTTGCGTAACACTTATCGCCCTAAGTGGGATGGGTATGCCTAGACGTGGGTCCCTTGCTCACTGTGCCAATGGATTCAAGCTAGCCTGGCTGAAGAAGGGTGACATACCCTGAAACCGGTCCCAGGATGCTTCTTTCCGGTCCAGGGAGCACCTGGCTTGGCAGTTCGGTCTGGACTGTTCCCATGAGGCACAGGGTCAAGACTGATTTGCATATGGCTGTGTCTAAACTGGAGTGACATGGTGTGCAAAAAAATGATGGATTTAACCCAGATCTCCTGACTGGGGGTGAATGTATGATTCATTCAGCATTCTGTCCATCATTTGTTTGCGTTACACATTTCGCCCTATGTGGGATGGGTATGCCCAGACGTGGGTCCCTTGCTCACTGTGCCACTGGATTCAAGCCAGCCTGGCTGAAGAAGGGTGACATACCCTGAAACCGGTCCCAGGATTCTTGTTTCTGGTCCAGGGAGGACCTGGCTTGGCAGTTCAGACTGGACTGTTCCCATGAGGCACAGGGTCAAGACTGATTTGCATATGGCTGGGTCTAAACTGGGGTTGCATGGTGAGCAACAAAACGATGGATTTAACCCAGATCTCCTGACTGGGGGTGAATGTATGATTCATTCAGCATTCCGTCCATCATTTGTTTGCGTAACACTTTTTGCCCTTAGAGGAATGGGTATGCCCAGACGTGGGTCCCTTGCTCACTGTGCCACTGGATTTAAGCTAGCCTGGCTGAAGAAGGGTGACATACCCTGAAACCCATCCCAGGATGCTTGTTTCCGGTCCAGGGAGGACCTGGCTTGGCAGTTCGATCTGGACTGTTCCCATGAGGCACAGGGTCAAGACTGATTTGCAAATGGCTGGGTCTAAACTGGGGTGGCATGGTGAGCAAAAAATCGATGGATTTAACCCAGATCTCCTGACTGGGGGTGATTGTATGATTCATTCAGCATTCCGTTCATCATTTGCTCGCATAACAGTTTTCGCCCTAAGTGGGATGGGTATGCCCAGACGTGGGTCCCTTGCTCACTGTGCCACTGGATTCAAGCTAGCCTGGCTGAAGAAGGGTGACATACCCTGAAGCCGGTCCCAGGATGCTTGTTTCCGGTCCAGGGAGGACCTGGCTTGGCAGTTCGGTCTGGACTTTTCCCATGAGGCACAGGGTCAAGATTGATTTGCATATGGCTGGGTCTAAACTGGGGTGGCATGGTGAGCAAAATAACGATGGATTTAACCCAGATCTCCTGACTGGGGGTGAATGTATGATTCCTTCAGCATTCCGTCCATCATTTGTTTGCGTGACACTTTTTGCCCAAAGTGGGATGGGTATGCCCAGGCGTGGGTCCCTTGCTCACTGTGCCACTGGATTCAAGCTAGCCTGGCTGAAGAAGGGTGACATACCCTGAAACCGGTCCCAGGATGTTTGTTTCCGGCCCAGGGAGGACCTGGCTTGGCAGTTCGGTCTGGACTGTTCCCATGAGGCATAGGGTCAAGACTGATTTGCATATGGCTGGGTCTAAACTGGGGTGGCATGGTGAGCAAGAAAACGATGGATTTAACCCAGATCTCCTGACTGGGGGTGAATGTATGATTCATTCAGCATTCCGTCCATCATTTGTTTGCGTAACACTTTTTGCCCTTAGTGGGATGGGTATGCCCAGACGTGGGTCCATTGCTCACTGTGCCACTGGATTCAAGCTAGCCTGGCTGAAGAAGGGTGACATACCCTGAAACCCATCCCAGGATGCTTGTTTACGGTCCAGGGAGGACCTGGCTTGGCAGTTCGATCTGGACTGTTCCCATGAGGCACAGGGTCAAGACTGATTTGCAAATGGCTGGGTCTAAACTGGGGTGGCATGGTGAGCGAAAAATCGATGGATTTAACCCAGATCTCCTGACTGGGGGTGAATGTATGATTCATTCAGCATTCCGTTCATCATTTGCTTGCATAACACTTTTCGCCCTAAGTGGGATGGGTATGCCCAGACGTGGGTCCCTTGCTCACTGTGCAACTGGATTCAAGCTAGCCTGGCTGAAGAAGGGTGACATACCCTGAAACCTGTCCCAGGATGCTTGTTTCCGGCCCAGGGAGGACCTGGCTCAGCAGTTCGGTCTGGACTGTTCCCATGAGGCACAGGGTCAAGACAGATTTGCATATGGTTGGGTCTAAACTGGGGTGGCATGGTGAGCAAAAAAACGATGGATTTAACCCAGATCTCCTGACTGGGGGTGAATGTATGATTCATTCAGCATTCCGTCCATCATTTGTTTGCGTAACACTTTTCGCCCTAAGTAGGATGGGTATGCCCAGACGTGGGTCCCTTGCTCACTGTGCCACTGGATTCAAGCTAGCCTGGCTGAAGAAGGGTGACATACCCTGAAACCGGTGCCAGGATGCTTGTTTCCGGTCCAGGGAGGACCTGGCTTGGCAGTTCGGTCTGGACTGTTCCCATGAGGCACAGGCTTAAGACTGATTTGCATATGGCTGGGTCTAAACTCGAGTGGCATGGTGAGCAAAAATATGATGGATTTAACCCAGATCTCCAGACTGGGGGTGAATGTATGATTGATTCAGCATTCTGTCCATCATTTGTTTGCATAACACTTTTCGCCCTAAGTGGAATGGGTATGCCCAGACGTGGGTCCCTTGCTCACTGTGCCACTGGATTCAAGCTAGCCTGGCTAAAGAAGGGTGACATACCCTAAAGCCGGTCCCAGGATGCTTGTTTCCGGTCCAGGCAGGACCTGGCTTGGCAGTTCGGTCTGGACTTTTCCCATGAGGCACAGGGTCAAGATTGATTTGCATATGGCTGGGTCTAAACTGGGGTGGCATAGTGAGCAAAAAAACGATGAATTTAACCCAGATCTCCTGACTGGGGGTGAATGTATGATTCATTCAGTTATCCGTCCATCATTTGTTTGCGTAACAATTTTCGCCCTAAGTGGGATGGGTATGCCCAGACGTGGGTCCCTTGCTCACTGTGCCACTTGATTAAAGTTAGCCTAACTGAAGAACGGTGACATACCCTGAAATCGGTCCCAGGATTCTTATTTCCGGTCCAGGGAGGACCTGGCTTGGCAGTTCGGTCTGGACTCTTCCCATGAGGCACAGGATCAACACTGATTTGCATATGGCTGGGTCTAAACTGGGGCAGCATGGTGAGCAAAAAAAGATGGATTTAACCCAGATCTCCTGACTGGGGTGAATGTATGATTCATTCTGCATTCCGTCCATCATTTGTTTGCGTAACACTTTTCGCCCTAAGTGGGATGGGTGTGCCCAGACATTGGTCCCTTGCTCACTGTGCCACTGGATTCAAGCTAGCCTGGCTGAAGAAGGGTGACATACCCTGAAACCGGTCCCAGGATGCTTGTTTCCGGTCCAGGGAGGACCTGGCTTAGCAGTTCGGTCTGGACTGTTCCCATGAGGCACAGGGTCAAGACTGATTTGCATATGGCTGGGTCTAAACTGGGGTGGCATGGTGAGCAAAAAAATGATGGATTTAACCCAGATCCCCTGACTGGGGTGAATGTATGATTAATTCAGCATTCCGTCAATCATTTGTTTGCGTTACACTTTTCGCCCTATGTGGGATGGGTATGCCCAGACGTGGGTCCCTTGCTCACTGTGCAACTGGATTCAAGCTAGCCTGGCTGAAGAAGGGTGACATACCCTGAAACCTGTCCCAGGATGCTTGTTTCCGGCCCAGGGAGGACATGGCTCGGCAGTTCGGTCTGGACTGTTCCCATGAGGCACAGGGTTAAGACAGATTTGCATATGGTTGGGTCTAAACTGGGGTGGCATGGTGAGCAAAAAAACGATGGATTTAACCAAGATCTCCTGACTGGGGGTGAATGTATGATTCATTCAGCATTCCGTCCATCATTTGTTTGCGTAACACTTTTTGCCCTAAGTAGGATGGGTATGCCCAGACGTGGGTCCCTTGCTCACTGTGCCACTGGATTCAAGCTAGCCTGGCTGAAGAAGGGTCACATACCCTGAAACCGGTGCCAGGATGCTTGTTTCCGGTCCAGGGAGGACCTGGCTTGGCAGTTCGGTCTGGACTGTTCCCATGAGGCACAGGCTCAAGACTGATTTGCATATGGCTGGGTCTAAACTCGAGTGGCATGGTGAGCAAAAATATGATGGATTTAACCCAGATCTCCAGACTGGGGGTAAATGTATGATTGATTCAGCATTCTGTCCATCATTTGTTTGCATAACACTTTTCGCCCTAAGTGGAATGGGTATGCCCAGACGTGGGTCCCTTGCTCACTGTGCCACTGGATTCAAGCTAGCCTGGCAGAAGAATGGTGACATACCCTGAAACCGGTCCCAGGATGCTTGTTTCCGGTCCAGGGAGGACCTGGCTTGGCAGTTCGGTCTGGACTGTTCCCATGAGGCACAGGGTCAAGACTGATTTGCATATGGCTGGGTCTAAACTGGGGTGGCATGGTGAGCAAAAAACACCATGGATTTAACACAGATCTCCTGACTGGGGGTGAATGTATGATTCATTCAGCATTCTGTCCATCATTTGTTTGCGTTACACATTTCGCCCTATGTGGGATGGGTATGCCCAGACGTGGGTCCCTTGCTCACTGTGCCACTGGATTCAAGCCAGCCTGGCTGAAGAAGGGTGACATACCCTGAAACCGGTCCCAGGATTCTTGTTTCTGGTCCAGGGAGGACCTGGCTTGGCAGTTCAGACTGGACTGTTCCCATGAGGCACAGGGTCAAGACTGATTTGCATGTGGCTGGGTCTAAACTGGGGTGGCATGGTGAGCAAAAAAACGATGGATTTAACCCAGATCTCCTGACTGGGGGTGAATGTATGATTCATTCAGCATTCCGTCCATCATTTGTTTGCGTAACACTTTTTGCCCTTAGTGGGATGGGTATGCCCAGACGTGGGTCCCTTGCTCACTGTGCCACTGGATTCAAGCTAGCCTGGCTGAAGAAGGGTGATATACCCTGAAACCCATCCCAGGATGCTTGTTTCCGGTCCAGGGAGGACCTGGCTTGGCAGTTCGATCTGGACTGTTCCCATGAGGCACAGGGTCAAGACTGATTTGCAAATGGCTGGGTCTAAACTGGGGTGGCATGGTGAGCAAAAAATCGATGGATTTAACCCAGATCTCCTGACTGGGGGTGAATGTATGATTCATTCAGCATTCCGTTCATCATTTGCTTGCATAACAGTTTTCGCCCTAAGTGGGATGGGTATGCCCAGACGTGGGTCCCTTGCTCACTGTGCCACTGGATTTAAGCTAGCCTGGCTGAAGAAGGGTGACATACCCTGAAGCCGGTCCCCGGATGCTTGTTTCCGGTCCAGGGAGGACCTGGCTTGGCAGTTCGGTCTGGAATTTTCCCATGAGGCACAGGGTCAAGATTGATTTGCATATGGCTGGGTCTAAACTGGGGTGGCATGGTGAGCAAAATAACGATGGATTTAACCCAGATCTCCTGACTGGGGGTGAATGTATGATTCCTTCAGCATTCTGTCCATCATTTGTTTGCGTAACACTTTTTGCCCAAAGTGGGATGGGTATGCCCAGATGTGGATCCCTTGCTCACTGTGCCACTGGATTCAAGCTAGCCTGGCTGAAGAAGGGTGACATACCCTGAAACCGGTCCCAGGATGCTTGTTTCCGGTCCAGGGAGGACCTGGCTTGGCAGTTCGGTCTGGACTGTTCCCATGAGGCACAGGGTCAAGACTGATTTGCATATGGCTGGGTCTAAACTGGGGTGGCATGGTGAGCAAAAAACACCATGGATTTAACACAGATCTCCTGACTGGGGGTGAATGTATGATTCATTCAGCATTCCGTCCATTATTTGTTTGCGTTACACTTTTCGCCCTATGTGGGATGGGTATGCCCAGACGTAGGTCCCTTGCTCACTGTGCCACTGGATTCAAGCTAGCCTGGCTGAAGAAGGGTGACATACCCTGAAACCGGTCCCAGGATGTTTGTTTCCGGCCCAGGGAGGACCTGGCTTGGCAGTTCGGTCTGGACTGTTCCCATGAGGCATAGGGTCAAGACTGATTTGCATATGGCTGGGTCTAAACTGGGGTGGCATGGTGAGCAAGAAAACAATGGATTTAACCCAGATCTCCTGACTGGGGGTGAATGTATGATTCATTCAGCATTCCGTCCATCATTTGTTTGCACAACACTTTTTGCCCTTAGTGGGATGGGTATGCCCAGACGTGGGTCCATTGCTCACTGTGCCACTGGATTCAAGCTAGCCTGGCTGAAGAAGGGTGACATACCCTGAAACCCATCCCAGGATGCTTGTTTCCGGTCCAGGGAGGACCTGGCTTGGCAGTTCGATCTGGACTGTTCCCATGAGGCACAGGGTCAAGACTGATTTGCAAATGGCTGGGTCTAAACTGGGGTGGCATGGTGAGCGAAAAATCGATGGATTTAACCCAGATCTCCTGACTGGGGGTGAATGTATGATTCATTCAGCATTCCGTTCATCATTTGCTTGCATAACACTTTTCGCCCTAAGTGGGATGGGTATGCCCAGACGTGGGTCCCTTGCTCACTGTGCAACTGGATTCACACTAGCCTGGCTGAAGAAGGGTGACATACCCTGAAACCTGTCCCAGGATGCTTGTTTCCGGCCCAGGGAGGACCTGGCTCAGCAGTTCGGTCTGGACTGTTCCCATGAGGCACAGGGTCAAGACAGATTTGCATATGGTTGGGTCTAAACTGGGGTGGCATGGTGAGCAAAAAAACGATGGATTTAACCAAGATCTCCTGACTGGGGGTGAATGTATGATTCATTCAGCATTCCGTCCATCATTTGTTTGCGTAACACTTTTCGCCCTAAGTAGGATGGGTATGCCCAGACGTGGGTCCCTTGCTCACTGTGCCACTGGATTCAAGCTAGCCTGGCTGAAGAAGGGTGACATACCCTGAAACCGGTGCCAGGATGCTTGTTTCTGGTCCAGGGAGGACCTGGCTTGGCAGTTCGGTCTGGACTGTTCCCATGAGGCACAGGCTCAAGACTGATTTGCATATGGCTGGGTCTAAACTCGAGTGGCATGGTGAGCAAAAATATGATGGATTTAACCCAGATCTCCAGACTGGGGGTGAATGTATGATTGATTCAGCATTCTGTCCATCATTTGTTTGCATAACACTTTTCGCCCTAAGTGGAATGGGTATGCCCAGGCGTGGGTCCCTTGCTCACTGTGCCACTGGATTCAAGCTAGCCTGGCAGAAGAATGGTGACATACCCTGAAACCGGTCCCAGGATGCTTGTTTCCGGTCCAGGGAGGACCTGGCTTGGCAGTTCGGTCTGGACTGTTCCAATGAGGCATAGGGTCAAGACGGATTTGTATAAGGCTGGGTCTAAACTGGGGTGGCAAGGTGAGCAAAAAAGACGATGGATTTAACCCAGATCTCCTGACTGGGGGTGAATGTATGATTCATTCAGCATTCCGTCCATCAATTGTTTGCGTAACACTTTTCGCCCTAAGTGGGATGGGAGTGCCCAGATGTGGGTCCCTTACTCACTGTGCCACTGGATTCAAGCTAGCCTGGTTGAAGAAGGGTGACATACCCTGAAACCGGTCCCAGGATGCTTGTTTGCGGTCCAGGGAGGACCTGGCTTGGCAGTTCGGTCTGGACTGTTCCCATGAGGCACAGGGTCAAGATTGATTTGAATATGGCTGGGTCTAAACTGGGGTGGCATGGTGAGCAAAAAAACGATGGATTTAACCCAGATCTCCTGACTGGCGGTGAATGTATGATTCATTCAGCAGTCCGTCCATCATTTGTTTGCGTAACACTTATCGCCCTAAGTGGGATGGGTATGCCTAGACGTGGGTCCCTTGCTCACTGTGCCAATGGATTCAAGCTAGCCTGGCTGAAGAAGGGTGACATACCCTGAAACCGGTCCCAGGATGCTTGTTTCCGGTCCAGGGAGGACCTGGCTTGGCAGTTCGGTCTGGACTGTTCCCATGAGGCACAGGGTCAAGACTGATTTGCATATGGCTGGGTCTAAACTGGGGTGGCATGGTGAGCAAAAAAACGATGGATTTATCCCAGATCTCCTGACTGGGGGTGAATGTATGATTCATGTAGCATTCCGTCCATCATTTGTTTGCGTAACACTTTTTGCCCTAAGTGGGATGGGTATGCCCAGACGTGGGTCCCTTGCTCACTGTGCCACTGGATTCAAGCTAGCCTGTCTGAAGAAGGGTGACATACCCTGAAGCCGGTCCCAGGATGCTTGTTTCCAGTCCAGGGAGGACGTGCCTTGGCAGTTCGGTCTGGACATTTCCCATGAGGCACAGGGTCAAGATTGATTTGAATATGGCTGGGTCTAAACTGGGGTGGCATGGTGAGCAAAAAAACGATGGATTTAACCCAGATCTCCTGACTGGCGATGAATGTATGATTCATTCAGCAGTCCGTCCATCATTTGTTTGCGTAACACTTATCGCCCTAAGTGGGATGGGTATGCCTAGACGTGGGTCCCTTGCTCACTGTGCCAATGGATTCAAGCTAGCCTGGCTGAAGAAGGGTGACATACCCTGAAACCGGTCCCAGGATGCTTGTTTCCGGTCCAGGGAGGACCTGGCTTGGCAGTTCGGTCTGGACTGTTCCCATGAGGCACAGGGTCAAGACTGATTTGCATATGGCTGGGTCTAAACTGGGGTGGCAAGGTGAGCAAAAAAGACGATGGATTTAACCCAGATCTCCTGATTGGGGGTGAATGTATGATTCATTCAGCATTCCGTCCATCATTTGTTTGCGTAACACTTTTTGCCCTTAGTGGGATGGGTATGCCCAGACGTGGGTCCCTTGCTCACTGTGCAACTGGATTCAAGCTAGCCTGGCTGAAGAAGGGTGACATACCCTGAAACCTGTCCCAGGATGCTTGTTTCCGGCCCAGGGAGGACCTGGCTCAGCAGTTCGGTCTGGACTGTTCCCATGAGGCACAGGGTCAAGACAGATTTGCATATGGTTGGGTCTAAACTGGGGTGGCATGGTGAGCAAAAAAACGATGGATTTAACCAAGATCTCCTGACTGGGGGTGAATGTATGATTCATTCAGCATTCCGTCCATCATTTGTTTGCGTAACACTTTTCGCCCTAAGTAGGATGGGTATGCCCAGACGTGGGTCCCTTGCTCACTGTGCCACTGGATTCAAGCTAGCCTGGCTGAAGAAGGGTGACATACCCTGAAACCGGTGCCAGGATGCTTGTTTCCGGTCCAGGGAGGACCTGGCTTGGCAGTTCGGTCTGGACTGTTCCCATGAGGCACAGGCTCAAGACTGATTTGCATATGGCTGGGTCTAAACTCGAGTGGCATGGTGAGCAAAAATATGATGGATTTAACCCAGATCTCCAGACTGGGGGTGAATGTATGATTGATTCAGCATTCTGTCCATCATTTGTTTGCATAACACTTTTCGCCCTAAGTGGAATGGGTATGCCCAGACGTGGGTCCCTTGCTCACTGTGCCACTGGATTCAAGCTAGCCTGGCTAAAGAAGGGTGACATACCCTAAAGCCGGTCCCAGGATGCTTGTTTCTGGTCCAGGCAGGACCTGGCTTGGCAGTTCGGTCTGGACTTTTCCCATGAGGCACAGGGTCAAGATTGATTTGCATATGGCTGGGTCTAAACTGGGGTGGCATAGTGAGCAAAAAAACGATGAATTTAACCCAGATCTCCTGACTGGGGGTGAATGTATGATTCATTCAGTTATCCGTCCATCATTTGTTTGCGTAACAATTTTCGCCCTAAGTGGGATGGGTATGCCCAGACGTGGGTCCCTTGCTCACTGTGCCACTTGATTAAAGTTAGCCTAACTGAAGAACGGTGACATACCCTGAAATCGGTCCCAGGATTCTTATTTCCGGTCCAGGGAGGACCTGGCTTGGCAGTTCGGTCTGGACTCTTCCCATGAGGCACAGGATCAACACTGATTTGCATATGGCTGGGTCTAAACTGGGGCAGCATGGTGAGCAAAAAAAGATGGATTTAACCCAGATCTCCTGACTGGGGTGAATGTATGATTCATTCTGCATTCCGTCCATCATTTGTTTGCGTAACACTTTTCGCCCTAAGTGGGATGGGTGTGCCCAGACATTGGTCCCTTGCTCACTGTGCCACTGGATTCAAGCTAGCCTGGCTGAAGAAGGGTGACATACCCTGAAACCGGTCCCAGGATGCTTGTTTCCGGTCCAGGGAGGACCTGGCTTGGCAGTTCGGTCTGGACTGTTCCCATGAGGCACAGGGTCAAGACTGATTTGCATATGGCTGGGTCTAAACTGGGGTGGCATGGTGAGCAAAAAAATGATGGATTTAACCCAGATCCCCTGACTGGGGTGAATGTATGATTAATTCAGCATTCCGTCAATCATTTGTTTGCGTTACACTTTTCGCCCTATGTGGGATGGGTATGCCCAGACGTGGGTCCCTTGCTCACTGTGCAACTGGATTCAAGCTAGCCTGGCTGAAGAAGGGTGACATACCCTGAAACCTGTCCCAGGATGCTTGTTTCCGGCCCAGGGAGGACCTGGCTCGGCAGTTCGGTCTGGACTGTTCCCATGAGGCACAGGGTCAAGACAGATTTGCATATGGTTGGGTCTAAACTGGGGTGGCATGGTGAGCAAAAAAACGATGGATTTAACCAAGATCTCCTGACTGGGGGTGAATGTTTGATTCATTCAGCATTCCATCCATCATTTGTTTGCGTAACACTTTTTGCCCTAAGTAGGATGGGTATGCCCAGACGTGGGTCCCTTGCTCACTGTGCCACTGGATTCAAGCTAGCCTGGCTGAAGAAGGGTCACATACCCTGAAACCGGTGCCAGGATGCTTGTTTCCGGTCCAGGGAGGACCTGGCTTGGCAGTTCGGTCTGGACTGTTCCCATGAGGCACAGGCTCAAGACTGATTTGCATATGGCTGGGTCTAAACTCGAGTGGCATGGTGAGCAAAAATATGATGGATTTAACCCAGATCTCCAGACTGGGGGTAAATGTATGATTGATTCAGCATTCTGTCCATCATTTGTTTGCATAACACTTTTCGCCCTAAGTGGAATGGGTATGCCCAGACGTGGGTCCCTTGCTCACTGTGCCACTGGATTCAAGCTAGCCTGGCAGAAGAATGGTGACATACCCTGAAACCGGTCCCAGGATGCTTGTTTCCGGTCCAGGGAGGACCTGGCTTGGCAGTTCGGTCTGGACTGTTCCCATGAGGCACAGGGTCAAGACTGATTTGCATATGGCTGGGTCTAAACTAGGGTGGCATGGTGAGCAAAAAAACGATGGATTTATCCCAGATCTCCTGACTGGGGGTGAATGTATGATTCATGTAGCATTCCGTCCATCATTTGTTTGCGTAACACTTTTTGCCCTAAGTGGGATGGGTATGCCCAGATGTGGGTCCCTTGCTTACTGTGCCACTGGATTCAAGCTAGCCTGGCTGAAGAAGGGTGACATACCCTGAAGCCGGTCCCAGGATGCTTGTTTCCGGTCCAGGGAGGACGTGCCTTGGCAGTTCGGTCTGGACATTTCCCATGAGGCACAGGGTCAAGATTGATTTGAATATGGCTGGGTCTAAACTGGGGTGGCATGGTGGGCAAAAAAACGATGGATTTAACCCAGATCTCCTGACTGGCGGTGAATGTATGATTCATTTAGCAGTCCGTCCATCATTTGTTTGCGTAACACTTATCGCCCTAAGTGGGATGGGTATGCCTAGACGTGGGTCCCTTGCTCACTGTGCCAATGGATTCAAGCTAGCCTGGCTGAAGAAGGGTGACATACCCTGAAACCGGTCCCAGGATGCTTGTTTCCGGTCCAGGGAGCACCTGGCTTGGCAGTTCGGTCTGGACTGTTCCCATGAGGCACAGGGTCAAGACTGATTTGCATATGGCTGTGTCTAAACTGGAGTGACATGGTGTGCAAAAAAATGATGGATTTAACCCAGATCTCCTGACTGGGGGTGAATGTATGATTCATTCAGCATTCTGTCCATCATTTGTTTGCGTTACACATTTCGCCCTATGTGGGATGGGTATGCCCAGACGTGGGTCCCTTGCTCACTGTGCCACTGGATTCAAGCCAGCCTGGCTGAAGAAGGGTGACATACCCTGAAACCGGTCCGAGGATTCTTGTTTCTGGTCCAGGGAGGACCTGGCTTGGCAGTTCAGACTGGACTGTTCCCATGAGGCACAGGGTCAAGACTGATTTGCATGTGGCTGGGTCTAAACTGGGGTGGCATGGTGAGCAAAAAAATGATGGATTTAACCCAGATCTCCTGACTGGGGGTGAATGTATGATTCATTCAGCATTCCGTCCATCATTTGTTTGCGTAACACTTTTTGCCCTTAGTGGGATGGGTATGCCCAGACGTGGGTCCCTTGCTCACTGTGCCACTGGATTCAAGCTAGCCTGGCTGAAGAAGGGTGATATACCCTGAAACCCATCCCAGGATGCTTGTTTCCGGTCCAGGGAGGACCTGGCTTGGCAGTTCGATCTGGACTGTTCCCATGAGGCACAGGGGCAAGACTGATTTGCAAATGGCTGGGTCTAAACTGGGGTGGCATGGTGAGCAAAAAATCAATGGATTTAACCCAGATCTCCTGACTGGGGGTGAATGTATGATTCATTCAGCATTCCGTTCATCATTTGCTTGCATAACAGTTTTCGCCCTAAGTTGGATGGGTATGCCCAGACGTGGGTCCCTTGCTCACTGTGCCACTGGATTCAAGCTAGCCTGGCTGAAGAAGGGTGACATACCCTGAAGCCGGTCCCAGGATGCTTGTTTCCGGTCCAGGGAGGACCTGGCTTGGCAGTTCGGTCTGGACTTTTCCCATGAGGCACAGGGTCAAGATTGATTTGCATATGGCTGGGTCTAAACTGGGGTGGCATGGTGAGCAAAATAATGATGGATTTAACCCAGATCTCCTGACTGGGGGTGAATGTATGATTCCTTCAGCATTCTGTCCATCATTTGTTTGCGTAACATTTTTTGCCCAAAGTGGGATGGGTATGCCCAGGCGTGGGTCCCTTGCTCACTGTGCCACTGGATTCAAGCTAGCCTGGCTGAAGAAGGGTAACGTACCCTGAAACCGGTCCCAGGATGCTTGTTTCCGGTCCAGGGAGGACCTGGCTTGGCAGTTAGGTCTGGACTGTTCCCATGAGACACAGGGTCAAGACTGATTTGCATATGGCTGGGTCAAAACTGGGGTGGCATGGTGAGCAAAAAAACGATGGATTTAACCCAGATCACCTGACTAGGGGGTGAATGTATGATTCATTCAGCATTCCGTCCATCATTTGTTTGCGTAACACTTTTCGCCCTAAGTGGGATGGGTATGCCCAGATGTGGGTCCCTTGCTCACTGTGCCACTGGATTCAAGCTAGCCTGGCTGAAGAAGGGTGACATACCCTGAAACCGGTCCCAGGATGCTTGTTTCCGGTCCAGGGAGGACCTGGCTTGGCAGTTCGGTCTGGACTGTTCCCATGAGGCACAGGGTCAAGACTGATTTGCATATGGCTGGGTCTAAACTGGGGTGGCATGGTGAGCAAAAAACACCATGGATTTAACACAGATCTCCTGACTGGGGGTGAATGTATGATTCATTCAGCATTCCGTCCATCATTTGTTTGCGTTACACTTTTCGCCCTATGTGGGATGGGTATGCCCAGACGTAGGTCCCTTGCTCACTGTGCCACTGGATTCAAGCTAGCCTGGCTGAAGAAGGGTGACATACCCTGAAACCGGTCCCAGGATGTTTGTTTCCGGCCCAGGGAGGACCTGGCTTGGCAGTTCGGTCTGGACTGTTCCCATGAGGCATAGGGTCAAGACTGATTTGCATATGGCTGGGTCTAAACTGGGGTGGCATGGTGTGCAAAAAATGATGGATTTAACCCAGATCTCCTGACTGGGTGTGAATGTATGATTCATTCAGCATTCTGTCCATCATTTGTTTGCGTTACACATTTCGCCCTATGTGGGATGGGTATGCCCAGACGTGGGTCCCTTGCTCACTGTGCCACTGGATTCAAGCCAGCCTGGCTGAAGAAGGGTGACATACCCTGAAACCGGTCCCAGGATTCTTGTTTCTGGTCCAGGGAGGACCTGGCTTGGCAGTTCAGACTGGACTGTTCCCATGAGGCACAGGGTCAAGACTGATTTGCATATGGCTGGGTCTAAACTGGGGTGGCATGGTGAGCAAAAAAACGATGGATTTAACCTAGATCTCCTGACTGGGGGTGAATGTATGATTCATTCAGCATTCCGTCCATCATTTGTTTGCGTAACACTTTTTGCCCTTATTGGGATGGGTATGCCCAGACGTGGGTCCCTTGCTCACTGTGCCACTGGATTCAAGCTAGCCTGGCTGAAGAAGGGTGACATACCCTGAAACTCATCCCAGGATGCTTGTTTCCAGTCCAGGGAGGACCTGGCTTGGCAGTTCGATCTGGACTGTTCCCATGAGGCACAGGGTCAAGACTGATTTGCAAATGGCTGGGTCTAAACTGGGGTGGCATGGTGAGCAAAAAATCGATGGATTTAACCCAGATCTCCTGACTGGGGGTGAATGTATGATTCATTCAGCATTCCGTTCATCATTTGCTTGCATAACACTTTTCGCCCTAAGTGGGATGGGTATGCCCAGACGTGGGTCCCTTGCTCACTGTGCCACTGGATTCAAGCTAGCCTGGCTGAAGAAGTGTGACATACCCTGAAGCCAGTCCCAGGATGCTTGCTTCCGGTCCAGGGAGGACCTGGCTTGGCAGTTCGGTCTGGTCTGTTCCCATGAGACACAGGGTCAAGACTGATTTGCATATGGCTGTGTCTAAACTGGGGTGGCATGGTGAGCAAAAAACACCATGGATTTAACACAGATCTCCTGACTGGGGGTGAATGTATGATTCATTCAGCATTCCGTCCATCATTTGTTTGCGTTACACTTTTCGCCCTATGTGGGATGGGTATGCCCAGACGTAGGTCCCTTGCTCACTGTGCCACTGGATTCAAGCTAGCCTGGCTGAAGAAGGGTGACATACCCTGAAACCGGTCCCAGGATGTTTGTTTCCTGCCTAGGGAGGACCTGGCTTGGCAGTTCGGTCTGGACTGTTCCCATGAGGCACAGGGTCAAGACTGATTTGCATATGGCTGGGTCTAAACTGGGGTGGCATGGTGAGCAAAAAAACGATGGATTTAACCCAGATCTCCTGACTGGGGGTGAATGTATGATTCATTCAGCATTCTGTCCATCATTTGTTTGCGTAACACTTTTTGCCCTTAGTGGGATGGGTATGCCCAGACGTGGGTCCATTGCTCACTGTGCCACTGGATTCAAGCTAGCCTGGCTGAAGAAGGGTGACATACCCTGAAACCCATCCCAGGATGCTTGTTTCGGTCCAGGGAGGACCTGGCTTGGCAGTTCGATCTGGACTGTTCCCTTGAGGCACAGGGTCAAGACTGATTTGCAAATGGCTGGGTCTAAACTGGGGTGGCATGGTGAGCGAAAAATCGATGCATTTAACCCAGATCTCCTGACTGGGGGTGAATGTATGATTCATTCAGCATTCCGTTCATCATTTGCTTGCATAACACTTTTCGCCCTAAGTGGGATGGGTATGCCCAGATGTGGGTCCCTTGCTCACTGTGCCACTGGATTCAAGCTAGCCTGGCTGAAGAAGGGTGACATACCCTGAAGCCGGTCCCAGGATGCTTGTTTCCGGTCCAGGGAGGACCTGGCTTGGCAGTTCGGTCTGGACTTTTCCCATGAGGCACAGGGTCAAGATTGATTTGCATATGGCTGGGTCTAAACTGGCGTGGCATGGTGAGCAAAAAAACGATGGATTTAACCCAGATCTCCTGACTGGGGGTGAATGTATGATTCCTTCAGCATTCCGTCCATCATTTGTTTGCATAACACTTTTCGCCCAAAGTGGGATGGGTATGCCCAGACGTGGGTCACTTGTTCACTGTGCCACTGGATTCAAGCTAGCCTGGCTGAAGAAGGGTGACATACCCTGAAACCGGTCCGAGGATGCTTGTTTCCGGTCCAGGGAGGACCTGGCTTTGCAGTTCGGTCTGGACTGTTCCCATGAGGCACAGGGTCAAGACTGATTTGCATATGGCTGGGTCTTAACTGGGGTGGCATGGTGAGCAATAAAAAGATGGATTTAACCCAGATCTCCTGACTGGGGGTAAATGTATGATTCATTCAGTTATCCGTCCATCATTTGTTTGCGTAACACTTTTTGCCCTTAGTGGGATGGGTATGCCCAGACGTGGGTCCATTGCTCACTGTGCCACTGGATTCAAGCTAGCCTGCCTGAAGAACGGTGACATACCCTGAAACCGGTCCCAGGATTCTTATTTCCGGTCCAGGGAGGACCTGGCTTGGCAGTTCGGTCTGGACTTTTCCCATGAGGCACAGGGTCAAGACTGATTTGCATATGGCTGGGTCTAAACTGGGGCAGCATGGTGAGCAAAAAAAGATGGATTTAACCCAGATCTCCTGACTGGGGTGAATGTATGATTCATTCAGAATTCCGTCCATCATTTGTTTGCGTAACACTTTTCGCCCTAAGTAGGATGGGTATGCCCAGACGTGGGTCCCTTGCTCACTGTGCCACTGGATTCAAGCTAGCCTGGCTGAAGAAGGGTGACATACCCTGAAACCGGTCCCAGGATGCTTGTTTCCGGTCCAGGGAGGACCTGGCTTGGCAGTTCGGTCTGGACTGTTCCCATGAGGCACAGGCTCAAGACTGATTTGCATATGGCTGGGTCTAAACTCGAGTGGCATGCTGAGCAAAAATATGATGGATTTAACCCAGATCTCCAGACTGGGGGTGAATGTATGATTGATTCAGCATTCCGTCCATCATTTGTTTGCATAACACTTTTCGCCCTAAGTGGAATGGGTATGCCCAGACGTGGGTCCCTTGCTCACTGTGCCACAGGATTCAAGCTAGCCTGGCAGAAGAATGGTGACATACCCTGAAACCGGTCCCAGGATGCTTGTTTGCGGTCCAGGGAGGACCTGGCTTGGCAGTTCGGTCTGGACTCTTCCCATGAGGCACAGGATCAACACTGATTTGCATATGGCTGGGTCTAAACTGGGGCAGCATGGTGAGCAAAAAAAGATGGATTTAACCCAGATCTCCTGACTGGGGTGAATGTATGATTCATTCTGCATTCCGTCCATCATTTGTTTGCGTAACACTTTTCGCCCTAAGTGGGATGGGTGTGCCCAGACATTGGTCCCTTGCTCACTGTGCCACTGGATTCAAGCTAGCCTGGCTGAAGAAGGGTGACATACCCTGAGACCGGTCCCAGGATGCTTGTTTCCGGTCCAGGGAGGACCTGGCTTGGCAGTTCGGTCTGGACTGTTCCCATGAGGCACAGGGTCAAGACTGATTTGCATATGGCTGGGTCTAAACTGGGGTGGCATGGTGAGCAAAAAAATGATGGATTTAACCCAGATCCCCTGACTGGGGTGAATGTATGATTAATTCAGCATTCCGTCAATCATTTGTTTGCGTTACACTTTTCGCCCTATGTGGGATGGGTATGCCCAGACGTGGGTCCCTTGCTCACTGTGCAACTGGATTCAAGCTAGCCTGGCTGAAGAAGGGTGACATACCCTGAAACCTGTCCCAGGATGCTTGTTTCCGGCCCAGGGAGGACCTGGCTCGGCAGTTCGGTCTGGACTGTTCCCATGAGGCACAGGGTCAAGACAGATTTGCATATGGTTGGGTCTAAACTGGGGTGGCATGGTGAGCAAAAAAACGATGGATTTAACCAAGATCTCCTGACTGGGGGTGAATGTATGATTCATTCAGCATTCCGTCCATCATTTGTTTGCGTAACACTTTTCGCCCTAAGTAGGATGGGTATGCCCAGACGTGGGTCCCTTGCTCACTGTGCCACTGGATTCAAGCTAGCCTGGCTGAAGAAGGGTCACATACCCTGAAACCGGTGCCAGGATGCTTGTTTCCGGTCCAGGGAGGACCTGGCTTGGCAGTTCGGTCTGGACTGTTCCCATGAGGCACAGGCTCAAGACTGATTTGCATGTGGCTGGGTCTAAACTCGAGTGGCATGGTGAGCAAAAATATGATGGATTTAACCCAGATCTCCAGACTGGGGGTGAATGTATGATTGATTCAACATTCTGTCCATCATTTGTTTGCATAACACTTTTCGCCCTAAGTGGAATGGGTATGCCCAGACGTGGGTCCCTTGCTCACTGTGCCACTGGATTCAAGCTAGCCTGGCAGAAGAATGGTGACATACCCTGAAACCGGTCCCAGGATGCTTGTTTCCGGTCCAGGGAGGACCTGGCTTGGCAGTTCGGTCTGGACTGTTCCAATGAGGCATAGGGTCAAGACGGATTTGTATAAGGCTGGGTCTAAACTGGGGTGGCAAGGTGAGCAAAAAAGACAATGGATTTAATCCAGATCTCCTGACTGGGGGTGAATGTATGATTCATTCAGCATTCCGTCCATCAATTGTTTGCGTAACACTTTTCGCCCTAAGTGGGATGGGAGTGCCCAGATGTGGGTCCCTTGCTCACTGTGCCACTGGATTCAAGCTAACCTGGCTGAAGAAGGGTGACATACCCTGAAACCGGTCCCAGGATGCTTGTTTGCGGTCCAGGGAGGACCTGGCTTGGCAGTTCGGTCTGGACTGTTCCCATGAGGCACAGGGTCAAGACTGATTTGCATATGGCTGGGTCTAAACTGGGGTGGCATGATGAGCAAAAAAACGATGGATTTATCCCAGATCTCCTGACTGGGGGTGAATGTATGATTCATGTAGCATTCCGTCCATCATTTGTTTGCGTAACACTTTTTGCCCTAAGTGGGATGGGTATGCCCAGATGTGGGTCCCTTGCTCACTGTGCCACTGGATTCAAGCTAGCCTGGCTGAAGAAGGGTGACATACCCTGAAGCCGGTCCCAGGATGCTTGTTTCCGGTCCAGGGAGGACGTGCCTTGGCAGTTCGGTCTGGACATTTCCCATGAGGCACAGGGTCAAGATTGATTTGAATATGGCTGGGTCTAAACTGGGGTGGCATGGTGGGCAAAAAAACAATGGATTTAACCCAGATCTCCTGACTGGCGGTGAATGTATGATTCATTCAGCAGTCCGTCCATCATTTGTTTGCGTAACACTTATCGCCCTAAGTGGGATGGGTATGCCTAGACGTGGGTCCCTTGCTCACTGTGCCAATGGATTCAAGCTAGCCTGGCTGAAGAAGGGTGACATACCCTGAAACCGGTCCCAGGATGCTTGTTTCCGGTCCAGGGAGCACCTGGCTTGGCAGTTCGGTCTGGACTGTTCCCATGAGGCACAGGGTCAAGACTGATTTGCATATGGCTGTGTCTAAACTGGAGTGACATGGTGTCCAAAAAAATGATGGATTTAACCCAGATCTCCTGACTGGGGGTGAATGTATGATTCATTCAGCATTCTGTCCATCATTTGTTTGCGTTACACATTTCGCCCTATGTGGGATGGGTATGCCCAGACGTGGGTCCCTTGCTCACTGTGCCACTGGATTCAAGCCAGACTGGCTGAAGAAGGGTGACATACCCTGAAACCGGTCCCAGGATTCTTGTTTCTGGTCCAGGGAGGACCTGGCTTGGCAGTTCAGACTGGACTGTTCCCATGAGGCACAGGGTCAAGACTGATTTGCATATGGCTGGGTCTAAACTGGGGTGGCATGGTGAGCAAAAAAACGATGGATTTAACCCAGATCTCCTGACTGGGGGTGAATGTATGATTCATTCAGCATTCCGTCCATCATTTGTTTGCGTAACACTTTTTGCCCTTAGTGGGATGGGTATGCCCAGACGTGGGTCCCTTGCTCACTGTGCCACTGGATTCAAGCTAGCCTGGCTGAAGAAGGGTGATATACCCTGAAACCCATCCCAGGATGCTTGTTTCCGGTCCAGGGAGGACCTGGCTTGGCAGTTCGATCTGGACTGTTCCCATGAGGCACAGGGTCAAGACTGATTTGCAAATGGCTGGGTCTAAACTGGGGTGGCATGGTGAGCAAAAAATCGATGGATTTAACCCAGATCTCCTGACTGGGGGTGAATGTATGATTCATTCAGCATTCTGTCCATCATTTGTTTGCGTTACACATTTCGCCCTATGTGGGATGGGTATGCCCAGACGTGGGTCCCTTGCTCACTGTGCCACTGGATTCAAGCCAGCCTGGCCGAAGAAGGGTGACATACCCTGAAACCGGTCCCAGGATTCTTGTTTCTGGTCCAGGGAGGACCTGGCTTGGCAGTTCAGACTGGACTGTTCCCATGAGGCACAGGGTCAAGACTGATTTGCATATGGCTGGGTCTAAACTGGGGTGGCATGGTGAGCAAAAAAACGATGGATTTAACCCAGATCTCCTGACTGGGGGTGAATGTATGATTCATTCAGCATTCCGTCCATCATTTGTTTGCGTAACACTTTTTGCCCTTAGTGGGATGGGTATGCCCAGACGTGGGTCCCTTGCTCACTGTGCCACTGGATTCAAGCTAGCCTGGCTGAAGAAGGGTGATATACCCTGAAACCCATCCCAGGATCCTTGTTTCCGGTCCAGGGAGGACCTGGCTTGGCAGTTCGATCTGGACTGTTCCCATGAGGCACAGGGTCAAGACTGATTTGCAAATGGCTGGGTCTAAACTGGGGTGGCATGGTGAGCAAAAAATCGATGGATTTAACCCAGATCTCCTGACTGGGGGTGAATGTATGATTCATTCAGCATTCCGTTCATCATTTGCTTGCATAACAGTTTTCGCCCTAAGTGGGATGGGTATGCCCAGACGTGGGTCCCTTGCTCACTGTGCCACTGGATTCAAGCTAGCCTGGCTAAAGAAGGGTGACATACCCTGAAGCCGGTCCCAGGATGCTTGTTTCCGGTCCAGGGAGGACCTGGCTTGGCAGTTCGGTCTGGACTTTTCCCATGAGGCACAGGGTCAAGATTGATTTGCGTATGGCTGGGTCTAAACTGGGGTGGCATGGTGAGCAAAATAACGATGGATTTAACCCAGATCTCCTGACTGGGGGTGAATGTATGATTCCTTCAGCATTCCGTCCATCATTTGTTTGCGTAACACTTTTTGCCCAAAGTGGGATGGGTATGCCCAGGCGTGGGTCCCTTGCTCACTGTGCCACTGGATTCAAGCTAGCCTGGCTGAAGAAGGGTAACGTACCCTGAAACCGGTCCCAGGATGCTTGTTTCCGGTCCAGGGAGGACCTGGCTTGGCAGTTAGGTCTGGACTGTTCCCATGAGACACAGGGTCAAGACTGATTTGCATATGGCTGGGTCAAAACTGGGGTGGCATGGTGAGCAAAAAAACGATGGATTTAACCCAGATCACCTGACTAGGGGGTGAATGTATGATTCATTCAGCATTCCGTCCATCATTTGTTTGCGTAACACTTTTCGCCCTAAGTGGGATGGGTATGCCCAGATGTGGGTCCCTTGCTCACTGTGCCACTGGATTCAAGCTAGCCTGGCTGAAGAAGGGTGACATACCCTGAAACCAGTCCCAGGATGCTTGTTTCCAGTCCAGGGAGGACCTGGCTTGGCAGTTCGGTCTGGACTGTTCCCATGAGGCACAGGGTCAAGACTGATTTGCATATGGCTGGGTCTAAACTGGGGTGGCATGGTGAGCAAAAAACACCATGGATTTAACACAGATCTCCTGACTGGGGGTGAATGTATGATTCATTCAGCATTCCGTCCATCATTTGTTTGCGTTACACTTTTCGCCCTATGTGGGATGGGTATGCCCAGACGTAGGTCCCTTGCTCACTGTGCCACTGGATTCAAGCTAGCCTGGCTGAAGAAGGGTGACATACCCTGAAACCGGTCCCAGGATGTTTGTTTCCGGCCCAGGGAGGACCTGGCTTGGCAGTTCGGTCTGGACTGTTCCCATGAGGCATAGGGTCAAGACTGATTTGCATATGGCTGGGTCTAAACTGGGGTGGCATGGTGAGCAAGAAAACGATGGATTTAACCCAGATCTCCTGACTGGGGGTGAATGTATGATTCATTCAGCATTCCGTCCATCATTTGTTTGCGCAACACTTTTTGCCCTTAGTGGGATGGGTATGCCCAGACGTGGGTCCATTGCTCACTGTGCCACTGGATTCAAGCTAGCCTGGCTGAAGAAGGGTGACATACCCTGAAACCCATCCCAGGATGCTTGTTTCCGATCCAGGGAGGACCTGGCTTGGCAGTTCGATCTGGACTGTTCCCATGAGGCACAGGGTCAAGACTGATTTGCAAATGGCTGGGTCTAAACTGGGGTGGCATGGTGAGCGAAAAATCGATGGATTTAACCCAGATCTCCTGACTGGGGGTGAATGTATGATTCATTCAGCATTCCGTTCATCATTTGCTTGCATAACACTTTTCGCCCTAAGTGGGATGGGTATGCCCAGACGTGGGTCCCTTGCTCACTGTGCAACTGGATTCAAGCTAGCCTGGCTGAAGAAGGGTGACATACCCTGAAACCGGTCCGAGGATGCTTGTTTCCGGTCCAGGGAGGACCTGGCTTTGCAGTTCGGTCTGGACTGTTCCCATGAGGCACAGGGTCAAGACTGATTTGCATATGGCTGGGTCTTAACTGGGGTGGCATGGTGAGCAATAAAAAGATGGATTTAACCCAGATCTCCTGACTGGGGGTAAATGTATGATTCATTCAGTTATCCGTCCATCATTTGTTTGCGTAACACTATTTGCCCTTACTGGGATGGGAATACCCAGACGTGGGTCCATTGCTCACTGTGCCACTGGATTCAAGCTAGCCTGCCTGAAGAACGGTGACATACCCTGAAACCGGTCCCAGGATTCTTATTTCCGGTCCAGGGAGGACCTGGCTTGGCAGTTCGGTCTGGACTTTTCCCATGAGGCACAGGGTCAAGACTGATTTGCATATGGCTGGGTCTAAACTGGGGCAGCATGGTGAGCAAAAAAAGATGGATTTAACCCAGATCTCCTGACTGGGGTGAATGTATGATTCATTCTGCATTCCGTCCATCATTTGTTTGCGTAACACTTTTCGCCCTAAGTGGGATCGGTATGCCCAGACATTGGTCCCTTGCTCACTGTGCCACTGGATTCAAGCTAGCCTGGCTGAAGAAGGGTGACATACCCTGAAACCGGTCCCAGGACGCTTGTTTCCGGCCCAGGGAGGACCTGGCTCGGCAGTTCGGTCTGGACTGTTCCCATGAGGCACAGGGTCAAGACAGATTTGTATATGGCTGGGTCTAAACTGGGGCAGCATGGTGAGCAAAAAAAGATGGATTTAACCCAGATCTCCTGACTGGGGTGAATGTATGATTCATTCTGCATTCCGTCCATCATTTGTTTGCGTAACACTTTTCGCCCTAAGTGGGATGGGTGTGCCCAGACATTGGTCCCTTGCTCACTGTGCCACTGGATTCAAGCTAGCCTGGCTGAAGAAGGGTGACATACCCTGAAATCGGTCCCAGGATGCTTGTTTCCGGTCCAGGGAGGACCTGGCTTGGCAGTTCGGTCTGGACTGTTCCCATGAGGCACAGGGTCAAGACTGATTTGCATATGGCTGGGTCTAAACTGGGGTGGCATGGTGAGCAAAAAAATGATGGATTTAACCCAGATCCCCTGACTGGGGTGAATGTATGATTAATTCAGCATTCCTTCAATCATTTGTTTGCGTTACACTTTTCGCCCTATGTGGGATGGGTATGCCCAGACGTGGGTCCCTTGCTCACTGTGCAACTGGATTCAAGCTAGCCTGGCTGAAGAAGGGTGACATACCCTGAAACCGGTCCCAGGATTCTTGTTTCTGGTCCAGGGAGGACCTGGCTTGGCAGTTCAGACTGGACTGTTCCCATGAGGCACAGGGTCAAGACTGATTTGCATATGGCTGGGTCTAAACTGGGGTGGCATGGTGAGCAAAAAAACGATGGATTTAACCCAGATCTCCTGACTGGGGGTGAATGTATGATTCATTCAGCATTCCGTCCATCATTTGTTTGCGTAACACTTTTTGCCCTTAGTGGGATGGGTATGCCCAGACGTGGGTCCCTTGCTCACTGTGCCACTGGATTCAAGCTAGCCTGGCTGAAGAAGGGTGATATACCCTGAAACCCATCCCAGGATGCTTGTTTCCGGTCCAGGGAGGACCTGGCTTGGCAGTTCGATCTGGACTGTTCCCATGAGGCACAGGGTCAAGACTGATTTGCAAATGGCTGGGTCTAAACTGGGGTGGCATGGTGAGCAAAAAATCGATGGATTTAACCCAGATCTCCTGACTGGGGGTGAATGTATGATTCATTCAGCATTCTGTCCATCATTTGTTTGCGTTACACATTTCGCCCTATGTGGGATGGGTATGCCCAGACGTGGGTCCCTTGCTCACTGTGCCACTGGATTCAAGCCAGCCTGGCTGAAGAAGGGTGACATACCCTGAAACCGGTCCCAGGATTCTTGTTTCTGGTCCAGGGAGGACCTGGCTTGGCAGTTCAGACTGGACTGTTCCCATGAGGCACAGGGTCAAGACTGATTTGCATATGGCTGGGTCTAAACTGGGGTGGCATGGTGAGCAAAAAAACGATGGATTTAACCCAGATCTCCTGACTGGGGGTGAATGTATGATTCATTCAGCATTCCGTCCATCATTTGTTTGCGTAACACTTTTTGCCCTTAGTGGGATGGGTATGCCCAGACGTGGGTCCCTTGCTCACTGTGCCACTGGATTCAAGCTAGCCTGGCTGAAGAAGGGTGATATACCCTGAAACCCATCCCAGGATGCTTGTTTCCGGTCCAGGGAGGACCTGGCTTGGCAGTTCGATCTGGACTGTTCCCATGAGGCACAGGGTCAAGACTGATTTGCAAATGGCTGGGTCTAAACTGGGGTGGCATGGTGAGCAAAAAATCGATGGATTTAACCCAGATCTCCTGACTGGGGGTGAATGTATGATTCATTCAGCATTCCGTTCATCATTTGCTTGCATAACAGTTTTCGCCCTAAGTGGGATGGGTATGCCCAGACGTGGGTCCCTTGCTCACTGTGCCACTGGATTCAAGCTAGCCTGGCTGAAGAAGGGTGACATACCCTGAAGCCGGTCCCAGGATGCTTGTTTCCGGTCCAGGGAGGACCTGGCTTGGCAGTTCGGTCTGGACTTTTCCCATGAGGCACAGGGTCAAGATTGATTTGCATATGGCTGGGTCTAAACTGGGGTGGCATGGTGAGCAAAATAACGATGGATTTAACCCAGATCTCCTGACTGGGGGTGAATGTATGATTCCTTCAGCATTCCGTCCATCATTTGTTTGCGTAACACTTTTTGCCCAAAGTGGGATGGGTATGCCCAGGCGTGGGTCCCTTGCTCACTGTGCCACTGGATTCAAGCTAGCCTGGCTGAAGAAGGGTAATGTACCCTGAAACCGGTCCCAGGATGCTTGTTTCCGGTCCAGGGAGGACCTGGCTTGGCAGTTAGGTCTGGACTGTTCCCATGAGACACAGGGTCAAGACTGATTTGCATATGGCTGGGTCAAAACTGGGGTGGCATGGTGAGCAAAAAAACGATGGATTTAACCCAGATCACCTGACTAGGGGGTGAATGTATGATTCATTCAGCATTCCGTCCATCATTTGTTTGCGTAACACTTTTCGCCCTAAGTGGGATGGGTATGCCCAGATGTGGGTCCCTTGCTCACTGTGCCACTGGATTCAAGCTAGCCTGGCTGAAGAAGGGTGACATACCCTGAAACCGGTCCCAGGATGCTTGTTTCCGGTCCAGGGAGGACCTGGCTTGGCAGTTCGGTCTGGACTGTTCCCATGAGGCACAGGGTCAAGACTGATTTGCATATGGCTGGGTCTAAACTGGGGTGGCATGGTGAGCAAAAAACACCATGGATTTAACACAGATCTCCTGACTGGGGGTGAATGTATGATTCATTCAGCATTCCGTCCATCATTTGTTTGCGTTACACTTTTCGCCCTATGTGGGATGGGTATGCCCAGACGTAGGTCCCTTGCTCACTGTGCCACTGGATTCAAGCTAGCCTGGCTGAAGAAGGGTGACATACCCTGAAACCGGTCCCAGGATGTTTGTTTCCGGCCCAGGGAGGACCTGGCTTGGCAGTTCGGTCTGGACTGTTCCCATGAGGCATAGGGTCAAGACTGATTTGCATATGGCTGGGTCTAAACTGGGGTGGCATGGTGAGCAAGAAAACGATGGATTTAACCCAGATCTCCTGACTGGGGGTGAATGTATGATTCATTCAGCATTCCGTCCATCATTTGTTTGCGCAACACTTTTTGCCCTTAGTGGGATGGGTATGCCCAGACGTGGGTCCATTGCTCACTGTGCCACTGGATTCAAGCTAGCCTGGCTGAAGAAGGGTGACATACCCTGAAACCCATCCCAGGATGCTTTTTTCCGATCCAGGGAGGACCTGGCTTGGCAGTTCGATCTGGACTGTTCCCATGAGGCACAGGGTCAAGACTGATTTGCAAATGGCTGGGTCTAAACTGGGGTGGCATGGTGAGCGAAAAATCGATGGATTTAACCCAGATCTCCTGACTGGGGGTGAATGTATGATTCATTCAGCATTCCGTTCATCATTTGCTTGCATAACACTTTTCGCCCTAAGTGGGATGGGTATGCCCAGACGTGGGTCCCTTGCTCACTGTGCAACTGGATTCAAGCTAGCCTGGCTGAAGAAGGGTGACATACCCTGAAACCGGTCCGAGGATGCTTGTTTCCGGTCCAGGGAGGACCTGGCTTTGCAGTTCGGTCTGGACTGTTCCCATGAGGCACAGGGTCAAGACTGATTTGCATATGGCTGGGTCTTAACTGGGGTGGCATGGTGAGCAATAAAAAGATGGATTTAACCCAGATCTCCTGACTGGGGGTAAATGTATGATTCATTCAGTTATCCGTCCATCATTTGTTTGCGTAACACTTTTTGCCCTTAGTGGGATGGGAATACCCAGACGTGGGTCCATTGCTCACTGTGCCACTGGATTCAAGCTAGCCTGCCTGAAGAACGGTGACATACCCTGAAACCGGTCCCAGGATTCTTATTTCCGGTCCAGGGAGGACCTGGCTTGGCAGTTCGGTCTGGACTTTTCCCATGAGGCACAGGGTCAAGACTGATTTGCATATGGCTGGGTCTAAACTGGGGCAGCATGGTGAGCAAAAAAAGATGGATTTAACCCAGATCTCCTGACTGGGGTGAATGTATGATTCATTCTGCATTCCGTCCATCATTTGTTTGCGTAACACTTTTCGCCCTAAGTGGGATCGGTATGCCCAGACATTGGTCCCTTGCTCACTGTGCCACTGGATTCAAGCTAGCCTGGCTGAAGAAGGGTGACATACCCTGAAACCGGTCCCAGGACGCTTGTTTCCGGCCCAGGGAGGACCTGGCTCGGCAGTTCGGTCTGGACTGTTCCCATGAGGCACAGGGTCAAGACAGATTTGTATATGGCTGGGTCTAAACTGGGGCAGCATGGTGAGCAAAAAAAGATGGATTTAACCCAGATCTCCTGACTGGGGTGAATGTATGATTCATTCTGCATTCCGTCCATCATTTGTTTGCGTAACACTTTTCGCCCTAAGTGGGATGGGTGTGCCCAGACATTGGTCCCTTGCTCACTGTGCCACTGGATTCAAGCTAGCCTGGCTGAAGAAGGGTGACATACCCTGAAACCGGTCCCAGGATGCTTGTTTCCGGTCCAGGGAGGACCTGGCTTGGCAGTTCGGTCTGGACTGTTCCCATGAGGCACAGGGTCAAGACTGATTTGCATATGGCTGGGTCTAAACTGGGGTGGCATGGTGAGCAAAAAAATGATGGATTTAACCCAGATCCCCTGACTGGGGTGAATGTATGATTAATTCAGCATTCCTTCAATCATTTGTTTGCGTTACACTTTTCGCCCTATGTGGGATGGGTATGCCCAGACGTGGGTCCCTTGCTCACTGTGCAACTGGATTCAAGCTAGCCTGGCTGAAGAAGGGTGACATACCCTGAAACCGGTCCCAGGATTCTTGTTTCTGGTCCAGGGAGGACCTGGCTTGGCAGTTCAGACTGGACTGTTCCCATGAGGCACAGGGTCAAGACTGATTTGCATATGGCTGGGTCTAAACTGGGGTGGCATGGTGAGCAAAAAAACGATGGATTTAACCCAGATCTCCTGACTGGGGGTGAATGTATGATTCATTCAGCATTCCGTCCATCATTTGTTTGCGTAACACTTTTTGCCCTTAGTGGGATGGGTATGCCCAGACGTGGGTCCCTTGCTCACTGTGCCACTGGATTCAAGCTAGCCTGGCTGAAGAAGGGTGATATACCCTGAAACCCATCCCAGGATGCTTGTTTCCGGTCCAGGGAGGACCTGGCTTGGCAGTTCGATCTGGACTGTTCCCATGAGGCACAGGGTCAAGACTGATTTGCAAATGGCTGGGTCTAAACTGGGGTGGCATGGTGAGCAAACAATCGATGGATTTAACCCAGATCTCCTGACTGGGGGTGAATGTATGATTCATTCAGCATTCTGTCCATCATTTGTTTGCGTTACACATTTCGCCCTATGTGGGATGGGTATGCCCAGACGTGGGTCCCTTGCTCACTGTGCCACTGGATTCAAGCCAGCCTGGCTGAAGAAGGGTGACATACCCTGAAACCGGTCCCAGGATTCTTGTTTCTGGTCCAGGGAGGACCTGGCTTGGCAGTTCAGACTGGACTGTTCCCATGAGGCACAGGGTCAAGACTGATTTGCATATGGCTGGGTCTAAACTGGGGTGGCATGGTGAGCAAAAAAACGATGAATTTAACCCAGATCTCCTGACTGGGGGTGAATGTATGATTCATTCAGCATTCCGTCCATCATTTGTTTGCGTAACACTTTTTGCCCTTAGTGGGATGGGTATGCCCAGACGTGGGTCCCTTGCTCACTGTGCCACTGGATTCAAGCTAGCCTGGCTGAAGAAGGGTGATATACCCTGAAACCCATCCCAGGATGCTTGTTTCCGGTCCAGGGAGGACCTGGCTTGGCAGTTCGGTCTGGACTGTTCCCATGAGGCACAGGGTCAAGACTGATTTGCATATGGCTGGGTCTAAACTGGGGTGGCATGGTGAGCAAAAAAATGATGGATTTAACCCAGATCCCCTGACTGGGGTGAATGTATGATTAATTCAGCATTCCTTCAATCATTTGTTTGCGTTACACTTTTCGCCCTATGTGGGATGGGTATGCCCAGACGTGGGTCCCTTGCTCACTGTGCAACTGGATTCAAGCTAGCCTGGCTGAAGAAGGGTGACATACCCTGAAACCTGTCCCAGGATGCTTGTTTCCGGCCCAGGGAGGACCTGGCTCGGCAGTTCGGTCTGGACTGTTCCCATGAGGCACAGGGTCAAGACAGATTTGCATATGGTTGGGTCTAAACTGGGGTGGCATGGTGAGCAAAAAAACGATGGATTTAACCAAGATCTCCTGACTGGGGGTGAATGTATGATTCATTCAGCATTCCGTCCATCTTTTGTTTGCGTAACACTTTTCGCCCTAAGTAGGATGGGTATGCCCAGACGTGGGTCCCTTGCTCACTGTGCCACTGGATTCAAGCTAGCCTGGCTGAAGAAGGGTCACATACCCTGAAACCGGTGCCAGGATGCTTGTTTCCGGTCCAGGGAGGACCTGGCTTGGCAGTTCGGTCTGGACTGTTCCCATGAGGCACAGGCTCAATACTGATTTGCATATGGCTGGGTCTAAACTCGAGTGGCATGGTGAGCAAAAATATGATGGATTTAACCCAGATCTCCAGACTGGGGGTGAATGTATGATTGATTCAGCATTCTGTCCATCATTTGTTTGCATAACACTTTTCGCCCTAAGTGGAATGGGTATGCCCAGACGTGGGTCCCTTGCTCACTGTGCCACTGGATTCAAGCTAGCCTGGCAGAAGAATGGTGACATACCCTGAAACCGGTCCCAGGATGCTTGTTTCCGGTCCAGGGAGGACCTGGCTTGGCAGTTCGGTCTGGACTGTTCCAATGAGGCATAGGGTCAAGACGGATTTGTATAAGGCTGGGTCTAAACTGGTGTGGCAAGGTGAGCAAAAAAGACGATGGATTTAATCCAGATCTCCTGACTGGGGGTGAATGTATGATTCATGTAGCATTCCGTCCATCATTTGTTTGCGTAACACTTTTCGCCCTAAGTGGGATGGGAGTGCCCAGATGTGGGTCCCTTGCTCACTGTGCCACTGGATTCAAGCTAGCCTGGCTGAAGAAGGGTGACATACCCTGAAGCCGGTCCCAGGATGCTTGTTTCCGGTCCAGGGAGGACGTGCCTTGGCAGTTCGGTCTGGACATTTCCCATGAGGCACAGGGTCAAGATTGATTTGAATATGGCTGGGTCTAAACTGGGGTGGCATGGTGGGCAAAAAAACGATGGATTTAACCCAGATCTCCTGACTGACGGTGAATGTATGATTCATTCAGCAGTCCGTCCATCATTTGTTTGCGTAACACTTATCGGCCTAAGTGGGATGGGTATGCCTAGACGTGGGTCCCTTGCTCACTGTGCCAATGGATTCAAGCTAGCCTGGCTGAAGAAGGGTGACATACCCTGAAACCGGTCCCAGGATGCTTGTTTCCGGTCTAGGGAGCACCTGGCTTGGCAGTTCGGTCTGGACTGTTCCCATGAGGCACAGGGTCAAGACTGATTTGCATATGGCTGTGTCTAAACTGGAGTGACATGGTGTGCAAAAAAATGATGGATTTAACCCAGATCTCCTGACTGGGGGTGAATGTATGATTCATTCAGCATTCTGTCCATCATTTGTTTGCGTTACACATTTCGCCCTATGTGGGATGGGTATGCCCAGACGTGGGTCCCTTGCTCACTGTGCCACTGGATTCAAGCCAGCCTGGCTGAAGAAGGGTGACATACCCTGAAACCGGTCCCAGGATTCTTGTTTCTGGTCCAGGGAGGACCTGGCTTGGCAGTTCAGACTGGACTGTTCCCATGAGGCACAGGGTCAAGACTGATTTGCATATGGCTGGGTCTAAACTGGGGTGGCATGGTGAGCAAAAAAACGATGGATTTAACCCAGATCTCCTGACTGGGGGTGAATGTATGATTCATTCAGCATTCCGTCCATCATTTGTTTGCGTAACACTTTTTGCCCTTAGTGGGATGGGTATGCCCAGACGTAGGTCCCTTGCTCACTGTGCCACTGGATTCAAGCTAGCCTGGCTGAAGAAGGGTGATATACCCTGAAACCCATCCCAGGATGCTTGTTTCCGGTCCAGGGAGGACCTGGCTTGGCAGTTCGATCTGGACTGTTCCCATGAGGCACAGGGTCAAGACTGATTTGCAAATGGCTGGGTCTAAACTGGTGTGGCAAGGTGAGCAAAAAAGACGATGGATTTAATCCAGATCTCCTGACTGGGGGTGAATGTATGATTCATGTAGCATTCCGTCCATCATTTGTTTGCGTTACACATTTCGCCCTATGTGGGATGGGTATGCCCAGACGTGGGTCCCTTGCTCACTGTGCCACTGGATTCAAGCCAGCCTGGCTGAAGAAGGGTGACATACCCTGAAACCGGTCCCAGGATTCTTGTTTCTGGTCCAGGGAGGACCTGGCTTGGCAGTTCAGACTGGACTGTTCCCATGAGGCACAGGGTCAAGACTGATTTGCATATGGCTGGGTCTAAACTGGGGTGGCATGGTGAGCAAAAAAACGATGGATTTAACCCAGATCTCCTGACTGGGGGTGAATGTATGATTCATTCAGCATTCCGTCCATCATTTGTTTGCGTAACACTTTTTGCCCTTAGTGGGATGGGTATGCCCAGACGTAGGTCCCTTGCTCACTGTGCCACTGGATTCAAGCTAGCCTGGCTGAAGAAGGGTGATATACCCTGAAACCCATCCCAGGATGCTTGTTTCCGGTCCAGGGAGGACCTGGCTTGGCAGTTCGATCTGGACTGTTCCCATGAGGCACAGGGTCAAGACTGATTTGCAAATGGCTGGGTCTAAACTGGGGTGGCATGGTGAGCAAAAAATCGATGGATTTAACCCAGATCTCCTGACTGGGGGTGAATGTATGATTCATTCAGCATTCCGTTCATCATTTGCTTGCATTACAGTTTTCGCCCTAAGTGGGATGGGTATGCCCAGACGTGGGTCCCTTGCTCACTGTGCCACTGGATTCAAGCTAGCCTGGCTGAAGAAGGGTGACATACCCTGAAGCCGGTCCCAGGATGCTTGTTTCCGGTCCAGGGAGGACCTGGCTTGGCAGTTCGGTCTGGACTTTTCCCATGAGGCACAGGGTCAAGATTGATTTGCATATGGCTGGGTCTAAACTGGGGTGGCATGGTGAGCAAAATAACAATGGATTTAACCCAGATCTCCTGACTGGGGGTGAATGTATGATTCCTTCAGCATTCCGTCCATCATTTGTTTGCGTAACACTTTTTGCCCAAAGTGGGATGGGTATGCCCAGGCGTGGGTCCCTTGCTCACTGTGCCACTGGATTCAAGCTAGCCTGGCTGAAGAAGGGTAACGTACCCTGAAACCGGTCCCAGGATGCTTGTTTCCGGTCCAGGGAGGACCTGGCTTGGCAGTTAGGTCTGGACTGTTCCCATGAGACACAGGGTCAAGACTGATTTGCATATGGCTGGGTCAAAACTGGGGTGGCATGGTGAGCAAAAAAACGATGGATTTAACCCAGATCACCTGACTAGGGGGTGAATGTATGATTCATTCAGCATTCCGTCCATCATTTGTTTGCGTAACACTTTTCGCCCTAAGTGGGATGGGTATGCCCAGATGTGGGTCCCTTGCTCACTGTGCCACTGGATTCAAGCTAGCCTAGCTGAAGAAGGGTGACATACCCTGAAACCGGTCCCAGGATGCTTGTTTCCGGTCCAGGGAGGACCTGGCTTGGCAGTTCGGTCTGGACTGTTCCCATGAGGCACAGGGTCAAGACTGATTTGCATATGGCTGGGTCTAAACTGGGGTGGCATGGTGAGCAAAAAACACCATGGATTTAACACAGATCTCCTGACTGGGGGTGAATGTATGATTCATTCAGCATTCCGTCCATCATTTGTTTGCGTTACACTTTTCGCCCTATGTGGGATGGGTATGCCCAGACGTAGGTCCCTTGCTCACTGTGCCACTGGATTCAAGCTAGCCTGGCTGAAGAAGGGTGACATACCCTGAAACCGGTCCCAGGATGTTTGTTTCCGGCCCAGGGAGGACCTGGCTTGGCAGTTCGGTCTGGACTGTTCCCATGAGGCATAGGGTCAAGACTGATTTGCATATGGCTGGGTCTAAACTGGGGTGGCATGGTGAGCAAGAAAACGATGGATTTAACCCAGATCTCCTGACTGGGGGTGAATGTATGATTCATTCAGCATTCCGTCCATCATTTGTTTGCGCAACACTTTTTGCCCTTAGTGGGATGGGTATGCCCAGACGTGGGTCCATTGCTCACTGTGCCACTGGATTCAAGCTAGCCTGGCTGAAGAAGGGTGACATACCCTGAAACCCATCCCAGGATGCTTGTTTCCGGTCCAGGGAGGACCTGGCTTGGCAGTTCGATCTGGACTGTTCCCATGAGGCACAGGGTCAAGACTGATTTGCAAATGGCTGGGTCTAAACTGGGGTGGCATGGTGAGCAAAAAATCGATGGATTTAACCCAGATCTCCTGACTGGGGGTGAATGTATGATTCATTAAGCATTCCGTTCAGCATTTGCTTGCATAACACTTTTCGCCCTAAGTGGGATGGGTATGCCCAGACGTGGGTCCCTTGCTCACTGTGCCACTGGATTCAAGCTAGCCTGGCTGAAGAAGGGTGACATACCCTGAAGCCGGTCCCAGGATGCTTGTTTCCGGTCCAGGGAGGACCTGGCTTGGCAGTTAGGTCTGGACTGTTCCCATGAGGCACAGGGTCAAGACTGATTTGCATATGGCTGGGTCTAAACTGGGGTGGCATGGTGAGCAAAAAAAACGATGGATTTAACCCAGATCTCCTGACTGGGGGTGAATGTATGATTCCTTCAGCATTCCGTCCATCATTTGTTTGCGTAACACTTTTCGCCCAAAGTGGGATGGGTATGCCCAGACGTGGGTCCCTTGCTCACTGTGCCACTGGATTCAAGCTAGCCTGGCTGAAGAAGGGTGACATACCCTGAAACCGGTCCCAGGATTCTTGTTTCTGGTCCAGGGAGGACCTGGCTTTGGCAGTTCGGTCTGGACTGTTCCCATGAGGCACAATGTCAAGACTGATCTGCATATGGCTGGGTCTAAACTGGGGTGGCATGGTGAGCAAAAAACACCATGGATTTAACACAGATCTCCTGACTGGGGGTGAATGTATGATTCATTCAGCATTCCGTCCATCATTTGTTTGCGTTACACTTTTCGCCCTATGTGGGATGGGTATGCCCAGACGTAGGTCCCTTGCTCACTGTGCCACTGGATTCAAGCTAGCCTGCCTGAAGAAGGGTGACATACCCTGAAACCGGTCCCAGGATGTTTGTTTCCGGCCCAGGGAGGACCTGGCTTGGCAGTTCGGTCTGGACTGTTCCCATGAGGCACAGGGTCAAGACTGATTTGCATATGCCTGGGTCTAAACTGGGGTGGCATGGTGAGCAAAAAAACGATGGATTTAACCCAGATCTCCTGACTGGGGGTGAATGTATGATTCATTCAGCATTCCGTCCATCATTTGTTTGCGTAACACTTTTTGCCCTTAGTGGGATGGGTATGCCCAGACGTGAGTCCATTGCTCACTGTGCCACTGGATTCAAGCTAGCCTGGCTGAAGAAGGGTGACATACCCTGAAACCCATCCCAGGATGCTTGTTTCCGGTCCAGGGAGGACATGGCTTGGCAGTTCGATCTGGACTGTTCCCATGAGGCACAGGGTCAAGACTGATTTGCAAATGGCTGGGTCTAAACTGGGGTGGCATGGTGAGCGAAAAATCGATGCATTTAACCCAGATCTCCTGACTGGGGGTGAATGTATGATTCATTCAGCATTCCGTTCATCATTTGCTTGCATAACACTTTTCGCCCTAAGTGGGATGGGTATGCCCAGATGTGGGTCCCTTGCTCACTGTGCCACTGGATTCAAGCTAGCCTGGCTGAAGAAGGGTGACATACCTTGAAGCCGGTCCCAGGATGCTTGTTTCCGGTCCAGGGAGGACCTGGCTTGGCAGTTCGGTCTGGACTTTTCCCATGAGGCACAGGGTCAAGATTGATTTGCATATGGCTGGGTCTAAACTGGGGTGGCATGGTAAGCAAAAAAACCGATGGATTTAACCCAGATCTCCTGACTGGGGGTAAATGTATGATTCCTTCAGCATTCTGTCCATCATTTGTTTGCATAACACTTTTCGCCCAAAGTGGGATGGGTATGCCCAGACGTGGGTCACTTGTTCACTGTGCCACTGGATTCAAGCTAGCCTGGCTGAAGAAGGGTGACATACCCTGAAACCGGTCCGAGGATGCTTGTTTACGGTCCAGGGAGGACCTGGCTTTGCAGTTCGGTCTGGACTGTTCCCATGAGGCACAGGGTCAAGACTGATTTGCATATGGCTGGGTCTTAACTGGGGTGGCATGGTGAGCAATAAAAAGATGGATTTAACCCAGATCTCCTGACTGGGGGTAAATGTATGATTCATTCAGTTATCCGTCCATCATTTGTTTGCGTAACACTTTTTGCCCTTAGTGGGATGGGTATGCCCAGACGTGGGTCCATTGCTCACTGTGCCACTGGATTCAAGCTAGCCTGCCTGAAGAACGGTGACATACCCTGAAACCGGTCCCAGGATTCTTATTTCCGGTCCAGGGAGGACCTGGCTTGGCAGTTCGGTCTGGACTTTTCCCATGAGGCACAGGGTCAAGACTGATTTGCATATGGCTGGGTCTAAACTGGGGCAGCATGGTGAGCAAAAAAAGATGGATTTAACCCAGATCTCCTGACTGGGGTGAATGTATGATTCATTCTGCATTCCGTCCATCATTTGTTTGCGTAACACTTTTCGCCCTAAGTGGGATCGGTATGCCCAGACATTGGTCCCTTGCTCACTGTGCCACTGGATTCAAGCTAGCCTGGCTGAAGAAGGGTGACATACCCTGAAACCGGTCCCAGGATGCTTGTTTCCGTCCCAGGGAGGACCTGGCTCGGCAGTTCGGTCTGGACTGTTCCCATGAGGCACAGGGTCAAGACAGATTTGTATATGGTTGGGTCTAAACTGGGGTGGCATGGTGAGCAAAAAAACGATGGATTTAACCCAGATCTCCTGACTGGGGGTAAATGTATGATTCATTCAGAATTCCGTCCATCATTTGTTTGCGTAACACTTTTCGCCCTAAGTAGGATGGGTATGCCCAGACGTGGGTCCCTTGCTCACTGTGCCACTGGATTCAAGCTAGCCTGGCTGAAGAAGGGTGACATACCCTGAAACCGGTCCCAGGATGCTTGTTTCCGGTCCAGGGAGGACCTGGCTTGGCAGTTCGGTCTGGACTGTTCCCATGAGGCACAGGGTCAAGACTGATTTGCACATTGCTGGGTCTAAACTGGGGTGGCATGGTGAGCAAAAAAATGATGGAATTAACCCAGTTATCCTGACTGGGGGTTAATGTATGATTCATTCAGCATTCCGTCCATCATTTGTTTGCGTAACACTTTTCGCCCTAAGTGGGATGGGTATGCCCAGATGTGGGTCCCTTGCTCACTGTGCCACTGGATTCAAGCTAGCCTGGTTGAAGAAGGGTGACATACCCTGAAACCGGTCCCAGGATGCTTGTTTCGGGTCCAGGGAGGACCTGGCTTGGCAGTTCGGTCTAGAGTGTTCCCATGAGGCACAGGGTCAAGACTGATTTGCATATGGCTGGGTCTAAACTGGGGTGGCATGGTGAGCAAAAAAACCATGGATTTAACCCAGATCTCCTGACTGGGGGTGAATGTATGATTCATTCAGCATTCCGTTCATCATTTGCTTGCATAACACTTTTCGCCCTAAGTGGGATGGGTATGCCCAGACGTGGGTCCCTTGCTCACTGTGCCACTGGATTCAAGCTAGCCTGGCTGAAGAAGGGTGACATACCCTGAAGCCGGTCCCAGGATGCTTGTTTACGGTCCAGGGAAGACCTGGCTTGGCAGTTCGGTCTGGACTTTTCCCATGAGGCACAGGGTCAAGATTGATTTGCATATGGCTGGGTCTAAACTGGGGTGGCATGGTGAGCAAAAAAAAGATGGCTTTAACCCAGATCTCCTGACTGGGGGTGAATGTATGATTCCTTTAGCATTCCGTCCATCATTTGTTTGCATAACACTTTTCGCCCAAAGTGGGATGGGTATGCCCAGACGTGGGTCCCTTGATCACTGTGCCACTGGATTCAAGCTAGCCTGGCTGAAGGAGGGTGACATACCCTGAAACCGGTCCGAGGATGCTTGTTTCCGTTCCAGGGAGGACCTGGCTTTGCAGTTCGGTCTGGACTGTTCCCATGAGGCACAGGGTCAAGACTGATTTGCATATGGCTGGGTCTAAACTGGGGCAGCATGGTGGGCACAAAAAGATGGATTTAACCCAGATCTCCTGACTGGGGTGAATGTATGATTCATTCAGTTATCCGTCCATCATTTGTTTGCGTAACACTTTTCGCCCTAAGTGGGATGGGTATGCCCAGACGTAGGTCCCTTGCTCACTGTGCCACTGGATTCAAGCTAGCCTGGCTGAAGAAGGGTGACATACCCTGAAACCGGTCCCAGGATGTTTGTTTCCGGCCCAGGGAGGACCTGGCTTGGCAGTTCGGTCTGCACTGTTCCCATGAGGCACAGGGTCAAGACTGATTTGCATATGGCTGGGTCTAAACTGGGGTGGCATGGTGAGCAAAAAAACGATGGATTTAACCCAGATCTCCTGACTGGGGGTGAATGTATGATTCATTCAGCATTCCGTCCATCATTTGTTTGCGTAACACTTTTTGCCCTTAGTGGGATGGGTATGCCCAGACGTGGGTCCATTGCTCACTGTGCCACTGGATTCAAGCTAGCCTGGCTGAAGAAGGGTGACATACCCTGAAACCCATCCCAGGATGCTTGTTTCCGGTCCAGGGAGGACATGGCTTGGCAGTTCAATCTGGACTGTTCCCATGAGGCACAGGGTCAAGACTGATTTGCAAATGGCTGGGTCTAAACTGGGGTGGCATGGTGAGCGAAAAATCGATGCATTTAACCCAGATCTCCTGACTGGGGGTGAATGTATGATTCATTCAGCATTCCGTTCATCATTTGCTTGCATAACACTTTTCGCCCTAAGTGGGATGGGTATGCCCAGATGTGGGTCCCTTGCTCACTGTGCCACTGGATTCAAGCTAGCCTGGCTGAAGAAGGGTGACATACCTTGAAGCCGGTCCCAGGATGCTTGTTTCCGGTCCAGGGAGGACCTGGCTTGGCAGTTCGGTCTGGACTTTTCCCATGAGGCACAGGGTCAAGATTGATTTGCATATGGCTGGGTCTAAACTGGGGTGGCATGGTGAGCAAAAAAACGATGGATTTAACCCAGATCTCCTGACTGGGGGTAAATGTATGATTCCTTCAGCATTCCGTCCATCATTTGTTTGCATAACACTTTTCGCCCAAAGTGGGATGGGTATGCCCAGACGTGGGTCACTTGTTCACTGTGCCACTGGATTCAAGCTAGCCTGGCTGAAGAAGGGTGACATACCCTGAAACCGGTCCGAGGATGCTTGTTTCCGGTCCAGGGAGGACCTGGCTTTGCAGTTCGGTCTGGACTGTTCCCATGAGGCACAGGGTCAAGACTGATTTGCAAATGGCTGGGTCTAAACTGGGGTGGCATGGTGAGCAAAAAATCGATGGATTTAACCCAGATCTCCTGACTGGGGGTGAATGTATGATTCATTCAGCATTCCGTTCATCATTTGCTTGCATAACACTTTTCGCCCTAAGTGGGATGGGTATGCCCAGACGTGGGTCCCTTGCTCACTGTGCCACTGGATTCAAGCTAGCCTGGCTGAAGAAGGGTGACATACCCTGAAGCCGGTCCCAGGATGCTTGTTTACGGTCCAGGGAGGACCTGGCTTGGCAGTTCGGTCTGGACTTTTCCCATGAGGCACAGGGTCAAGATTGATTTGCATATGGCTGGGTCTAAACTGGGGTGGCATGGTGAGCAAAAAAAAGATGGCTTTAACCCAGATCTCCTGACTGGGGGTGAATGTATGATTCCTTTAGCATTCCGTCCATCATTTGTTTGCATAACACTTTTCGCCCAAAGTGGGATGGGTATGCCCAGACGTGGGTCCCTTGATCACTGTGCCACTGGATTCAAGCTAGCCTGGCTGAAGGAGGGTGACATACCCTGAAACCGGTCCGAGGATGCTTGTTTCCGTTCCAGGGAGGACCTGGCTTTGCAGTTCGGTCTGGACTGTTCCCATGAGGCACAGGGTCAAGACTGATTTGTATATGGCTGGGTCTCAACTGGGGCAGCATGGTGAGCACAAAAAGATGGATTTAACCCAGATCTCCTGACTGGGGTGAATGTATGATTCATTCAGTTATCCGTCCATCATTTGTTTGCGTAACACTTTTCGCCCTAAGTGGGATGGGTATGCCCAGACGTAGGTCCCTTGCTCACTGTGCCACTGGATTCAAGCTAGCCTGGCTGAAGAAGGGTGACATACCCTGAAACCCATCCCAGGATGCTTGTTTCCGGTCCAGGGAGGACATGGCTTGGCAGTTCAATCTGGACTGTTCCCATGAGGCACAGGGTCAAGACTGATTTGTATATGGCTGGGTCTAAACTGGGGTGGCATGGTGAGCAAAAAAACGATGGATTTAACCCAGATCTCCTGACTGGGGGTGAATGTATGATTCATTCAGCATTCCGTCCATCATTTGTTTGCGTAACACTTTTTGCCCAAAGTGGGATGGGTATGCCCAGACGTGGGTCCCTTGATCACTGTGCCACTGGATTCAAGCTAGCCTGGCTGAAGGAGGGTGACATACCCTGAAACCGGTCCGAGGATGCTTGTTTCCGTTCCAGGGAGGACCTGGCTTTGCAGTTCGGTCTGGACTGTTCCCATGAGGCACAGGGTCAAGACTGATTTGTATATGGCTGGGTCTAAACTGGGGTGGCATGGTGAGCAAAAAAACGATGGATTTAACCCAGATCTCCTGACTGGGGGTGAATGTATGATTCATTCAGCATTCCGTCCATCATTTGTTTGCGTAACACTTTTTGCCCTTAGTGGGATGGGTATGCCCAGACGTGGGTCCATTGCTCACTGTGCCACTGGATTCAAGCTAGCCTGGCTGAAGAAGGGTGACATACCCTGAAACCCATCCCAGGATGCTTGTTTCCGGTCCAGGGAGGACATGGCTTGGCAGTTCAATCTGGACTGTTCCCATGAGGCACAGGGTCAAGACTGATTTGCAAATGGCTGGGTCTAAACTGGGGTGGCATGGTGAGCGAAAAATCGATGCATTTAACCCAGATCTCCTGACTGGGGGTGAAAGTATGATTCATTCAGCATTCCGTTCATCATTTGCTTGCATAACACTTTTCGCCCTAAGTGGGATGGGTATGCCCAGATGTGGGTCCCTTGCTCACTGTGCCACTGGATTCAAGCTAGCCTGGCTGAAGAAGGGTGACATACCTTGAAGCCGGTCCCAGGATGCTTGTTTCCGGTCCAGGGAGGACCTGGCTTGGCAGTTCGGTCTGGACTTTTCCCATGAGGCACAGGGTCAAGATTGATTTGCATATGGCTGGGTCTAAACTGGGGTGGCATGGTGAGCAAAAAAACGATGGATTTAACCCAGATCTCCTGACTGGGGGTAAATGTATGATTCCTTCAGCATTCCGTCCATCATTTGTTTGCATAACACTTTTTGCCCTTAGTGGGATAGGTATGCCCAGACGTGGATCCATTGCTCACTGTGCCACTGGATTCAAGCTAGCCTGCCTGAAGAACGGTGACATACCCTGAAACCGGTCCCAGGATTCTTATTTCCGGTCCAGGGAGGACCTGGCTTGGCAGTTCGGTCTGGACTTTTCCCATGAGGCACAGGGTCAAGACTGATTTGCATATGGCTGGGTCTAAACTGGGGCAGCATGGTGAGCAAAAAAAGATGGATTTAACCCAGATCTCCTGACTGGGGTGAATGTATGATTCATTCTGCATTCCGTCCATCATTTGTTTGCGTAACACTTTTCGCCCTAAGTGGGATCGGTATGCCCAGACATTGGTCCCTTGCTCACTGTGCCACTGGATTCAAGCTAGCCTGGCTGAAGAAGGGTGACATACCCTGAAACCGGTCCCAGGATGCTTGTTTCCGGCCCAGGGAGGACCTGGCTCGGCAGTTCGGTCTGGACTGTTCCCATGAGGCACAGGGTCAAGACAGATTTGTATATGGTTGGGTCTAAACTGGGGTGGCATGGTGAGCAAAAAAAGATGGATTTAACCCAGATCTCCTGACTGGGGGTAAATGTATGATTCATTCTGCATTCCGTCCATCATTTGTTTGCGTAACACTTTTCGCCCTAAGTAGGATGGGTATGCCCAGACGTGGGTCCCTTGCTCACTGTGCCACTGGATTCAAGCTAGCCTGGCTGAAGAAGGGTGACATACCCTGAAACCGGTCCCAGGATGCTTGTTTCCGGCCCAGGGAGGACCTGGCTTGGCAGTTCGGTCTGGACTGTTCCCATGAGGCACAGGGTCAAGACTGATTTGCACATTGCTGGGTCTAAACTGGGGTGGCATGGTGAGCAAAAAAATGATGGAATTAACCCAGTTCTCCTGACTGGGGGTTAATGTATGATTCATTCAGCATTCCGTCCATCATTTGTTTGCGTAACACTTTTCGCCCTAAGTGGGATGGGTATGCCCAGATGTGGGTCCCTTGCTCACTGTGCCACTGGATTCAAGCTAGCCTCGACCTGGTTCTATCCCTCTAAAGCAGCTCTGCTGATCTGGTTCTCTCCCTCTAAAGCAACTCTGCTGACCTGGTTCTCTGGCTCTAGAGCAGCTCTGCTGACCTGGTTCTTAGGCTCTAGAGCAGCTCTGCTGACCTGGTTCTATGGCTCTAAAGCAGCTCTGCTGACCTGGGTCTCTGGCTTTGAAACCGCTCTGCTGACCTGGTTCTCTGGCTTTGAAGCAGCTCTGCTGACCTGGTTCTCTGGCTCTAAAGCAGCTTTGCTGACCTGGTTCTCTCCCTCTAATGCAGCTCTGCTGACCTGGTTCTCTCCCTCTAGAGCAGCTCTGCTTACCTGGTTCTCTGGAGCTAAACTAGCTCTGACCTGGTTCTCTCTCTCTCTAAAGCAGCTCTGCTGACCTGGTTTATCTGGCTATACAGCAGCTCTGCTGACCTGGTTCTCTGGCACTAGAGCAGCTCTTCTGACCTCGTTCTTAGGCTCTAGAGCAGCTCTGCTGACCTGGTTCTCTGGCTCTAAAGCAGCTCTGCTGACCTGGTTCTCTGGCTCTAAAGCAGCTCTGCTGACCTGGTTCTAAGGCTCTACGGCTGCTCTGCTGACCTGGTTCTAAGGCTCTACAGCAGCTCTGCTCACCTGGTTCTAAGGCTCTAGAGCAGCTCTGCTGACATGGTTATCTGACTCTACAACTGCTCTGCTGACCTGGTTCCCTGGCTCTAAAGCAGCTCTGCTGACCTGGTTCTATGGCTCTAAAGCAGCTCTGCTGACATGGTTCTATGGCTCTAAAGCCGCTCTGCTAACCTGGTTCTCTGGCTCTAAAGCAGCTCTCCTGCGCTGGTTTCTCTGGCTCTACAGCAGCTCTGCTGACCTTGTTCTCTGCCTCTAAAGCAGCTCTGCTAACCTGGTTCTCTGGCTCTAAAGCAGCTCTGCTAACCTGGTTCTCTGGCTCTAAAGCAGCTCTACTGACCTGGTTTCTCTGGATCTACAGCAGCTCTGCTGACCTGGTTCTCTGCCTCTAGAGCAGCTCTGCTGACCTGGTTCTATGGCTCTAAAGCAGCTCTGCTGACCTGGTTTTCTGGCTCTAAAGCAGCTCTGCTGACATGGTTCTATGGCTCTAAAGCAGCTCTTCTGACCTGGTTCTATGGATTTGAAGCTGCTCTGCTGACCTGGTTCTCTGGCTCTAAAGCAGCTCTGTTGACCTGGTTCTCTGGCTCTTAAGCAGCTCTGTTGACCTGGTTCTCTGGCTCTAAAGCAGCTCTGCTGACCTGGTTTCTCTGGCTCTACAGCAGCTCTGCTGACATGGTTCTCTGTCACTAGAGCAGCTCTGCTGACCAGGTTCTTAGGATCTAAAGCAGCTCTGCTGACCTGGTTCTCTCCCTCCAAAGCAGCTCTGCTGACCTGGTTCTCTGGCTCTAAAGCAGCTCTGTTGACCTGGTTCTCTGGCTTTGAAGCAGCTCTGCTGACCTGGTTCTCTGGCTCTAAAGCAGCTCTGCTGACCTGGTTCTCTAGCTCTAAAGCAGCTCTGCTGACCTGGTTCTCTAGCTCTAAACCAGCTCTGCTGACCTGGTTCTCTCCCTCTAAATCAGCTCTGCTGACCTGGTGTCTCTGGCTCTAGAGCAGCTCTGCTGACCTAGTTTATCGGGCTCTAGAGCAGCTCTGCTGACCTGGTTCTCTGGCTCTAGAGCTGATCTGCTGACCTGGTTCTCTGGCTCTAATGCAGCTCTGCTGACCTGGTTCTATGGCTCTCGAGCAGGTCTGCTCACCTGGTTCTCTGGCTCTAAAGCAGCTCTGCTGACCTGGTTCTCTGGCTCTAAAGCAGCATTGTTGATCTGGTTCTCTAGCTCTAAAGCAGCTCTGCCGACCTGGTTCTCTCCCTCTAAATCAGCTCTGCTGACCTGGTTTCTCTGGCTCTACATCAGCTCTGCTGACCGGGTTTCTCTGGCTCTACATCAGCTCTGCTGACCTGGTTTCTCTGGCTCTAGAGCAGTTCTGCTGACCTGGTTCTTTGGCTCTAGAGCAGCTCTGCTGACCTGGTTCTCTGGCTCTAAAGCAGCTCTGCTGCCCTGGTTCTATGTCTGTAAAGCAGCTCTGCTGACCTGGTTCTCTGGCTCTAGAGCAGCTCTGCTGACCTGGTTCTCTGGCTCTAGAGCAGCTCTGCTGACCTGGTTCTTAGGCTCTAGAGCAGCTCTGCTGACCTGGTTCTATGGCTCTAAAGCAGCTCTGCTGACCTGGGTCTCTGGCTTTGAAACCGCTCTGCTGACCTGGTTCTCTGGCGGCTTTGAAGCAGCTCTGCTGACCTGGTTCTCTGGCTCTAGAGCAGCTCTGCTGACCTGGTTCTCTCCCTCCAAAGCAGCTCTGCTGACCTGGTTCTCTGGCTCTAAAGCAGCTCTGCTGACCTGGTTCTCTCCCTCTAGAGCAGCTCTGCTGACCTGGTTCTCTCCCTCTAAAGCAGCTCTGCTGACCTGGTTCTCTGGCTCTAAAGCAGCTCTGCTGACCTGGTTTTCTGGCTCTACAATGGCTCTGCTGACTTGGTTCTCTGGCTCTAAAGCAGCTCTGTTGACCTGGTTCTCTGGCTCTAAAGCAGCTCTGCTGACCTGGTTCTCTCCCTCTAGAGCAGCTCTGCTGACCTGGTTCTCTCCCTCTAGAGCAGCTCTGCTGATCTGGTTCTCTCCCTCTAGAGCAGCTCTGCTGACCTGGTTCTATGGCTCTAAAGCAGCTCTGCTGACCTGGGTCTCTGGCTTTGAAACCGCTCTGCTGACCTGGTTCTCTGGCGGCTTTGAAGCAGCTCTGCTGACCTGGTTCTCTGGCTCTAGAGCAGCTCTGCTGACCTGGTTCTCTCCCTCCAAAGCAGCTCTGCTGACCTGGCTCTCTGGCTCTAAAGCAGCTCTGCTGACCTGGTTCTCTTCCTCTAAAGCAGCTCTGCTGACCTGGTTTCTCTGGCTCTACAGCAGCTCTGCTGACCTGGTTCTCTGGCTCTAGAGCAGCTCTGCTGGTCTGGTTCTATGGCTCTAAAGCAGCTCTGCTGACCTGCTTCTCTGGCTCTAAAGCAGCTTTGCTGACCTGGTTCTCTCCCTCTACAGCAGCTCTGCTGACCTGGTTTGTTCCCACTAAATCAGCTCTGCTGACCTGGTTTCTCTGGCTCTAGAGCAGCTCTGTTGACCTGGTTCTCTGGCTCTAAAGCAGCTCTGCTGACCTGGTTCTCTGGCTCTAAAGCAGCTCTGCTGCCCTGGTTCTATGTCTGTAAAGCAGCTCTGCTGACCTGGTTCTCTGGCTCTAGAGCAGCTCTGCTGACCTGGTTCTCTGGCTCTAGAGCAGCTCTGCTGACCTGGTTCTTAGGCTCTAGAGCAGCTCTGCTGACCTGGTTCTATGGCTCTAAAGCAGCTCTGCTGACCTGGTTCTATGGCTCTAAAGCAGCTCTGCTGACCTGGGTCTCTGGCTTTGAAACCGCTCTGCTGACCTGGTTCTCTGGCGGCTTTGAAGCAGCTCGGCTGACCTGGTTCTCTGGCTCTAGAGCAGCTCTGCTGACCTGGTTCTCTCCCTCCAAAGCAGCTCTGCTGACCTGGCTCTCTGGCTCTAAAGCAGCTCTGCTGACCTGGTTCTCTTCCTCTAAAGCAGCTCTGCTGACCTGGTTTCTCTGGCTCTACAGCAGCTCTGCTGACCTGGTTCTCTGGCTCTAGAGCAGCTCTGCTGGTCTAGTTCTATGGCTCTAAAGCAGCTCTGCTGACCTGCTTCTCTGGCTCTAAAGCAGCTTTGCTGACCTGGTTCTCTACCTCTACAGCAGCTCTGCTGACCTGGTTTTTCCCCACTAAATCAGCTCTGCTGACCTGGTTTCTCTGGCTCTAGAGCAGCTCTGCTGACCTGGCTCTCTGGCTCTAAAGCAGCTCTGCTGACCTTGTTCTCTGGCTCTAAAGCAGCTCTGCTGACCTGGTTTTCTGGCCCTACAATGGCTCTGCTGACTTGGTTCTCTGGATCTAAAGCAGCTCTGCTGACCTGGTTCTCTGGCTCTAAAGCAGCTCTGCTGACCTGGTTCTCTCCCTCTTGAGCAGCTCTGCTGACCTGGTTCTCTGGGTCTAAAGCAGCTCTGCTGACCTGGTTCTCTGGGTCTAAAGCAGCTCTGCTGACCTGGTTCTCTGGGTCTAAAGCAGCTCTACTGACCTGGTTCTCTGGGTCTAAAGCAGCTCTACTGACCTGGTTCTCTGGGTCTAAAGCAGGTCTGCTGACCTAGTTCTCTGGCTCTAGAGCAGCTCTGCTGACCTGGTTCTATGGCTCTAAAGCAGCTCCGCTGACCTGGTTCTATGGCTCTAGAGCAGCTCTGCTGACCTGGTTCTCTGGCTCTAGAGCAGCTCTGCTGACCTGGTTCTCTGGCTCTAGAGCAACTCTGCTGACCTGGTTCTCTTGCTCTACAATGGCTCTGCTGACCTGGTTTTTAGGCTCTAGACCAGCTCTGCTGACCTGGTTCTCTGGCTTTGAAGCAACTCTGCTGACCTGGTTCTTCTGCTGTAGAGCAGCTCTGCTGACCTGGTTGTCTGGCTCTAAACCAGCTCTGCTGACCTGGTTGTCTGGCTCTAAAGCAGCTCTGCTGACCTGGTGCTCCTGCTCTAGAGCAGCTCTGCTGGTCGGGTTTTCTGGCTCTACAATGGCTCTGCTGACTTGGTTCTCTGGATCTAAAGCAGCTCTGCTGACCTGGTTCTCTGGCTCTAAAGCAGCTCTGCTGACCTGGTTCTCTCCCTCTTGAGCAGCTCTGCTGACCTGGTTCTCTGGGTCTAAAGCAGCTCTGCTGACCTGGTTCTCTGGGTCTAAAGCAGCTCTGCTGACCTGGTTCTCTGGGTCTAAAGCAGCTCTACTGACCTGGTTCTCTGGGTCTAAAGCAGCTCTACTGACCTGGTTCTCTGGGTCTAAAGCAGGTCTGCTGACCTAGTTCTCTGGCTCTAGAGCAGCTCTGCTGACCTGGTTCTATGGCTCTAAAGCAGCTCCGCTGACCTGGTTCTATGGCTCTAGAGCAGCTCTGCTGACCTGGTTCTCTGGCTCTAGAGCAGCTCTGCTGACCTGGTTCTCTGGCTCTAGAGCAACTCTGCTGACCTGGTTCTCTTGCTCTACAATGGCTCTGCTGACCTGGTTTTTAGGCTCTAGACCAGCTCTGCTGACCTGGTTCTCTGGCTTTGAAGCAACTCTGCTGACCTGGTTCTTCTGCTGTAGAGCAGCTCTGCTGACCTGGTTGTCTGGCTCTAAACCAGCTCTGCTGACCTGGTTGTCTGGCTCTAAAGCAGCTCTGCTGACCTGGTGCTCCTGCTCTAGAGCAGCTCTGCTGGTCGGGTTCTATGGCTCTAAAGCAGCTCTGCTGACGTGCTTCTCTGGCTCTAAAGCAGCTTTGCTGACCTGGTTCTCTCCCTCTACAGCAGCTCTGCTGACCTGGTTTTTTCCCACTAAATCAGCTCTGCTGACCTGGTTTCTCTGGCTCTAGAGCAGCTCTGCTGACCTGGTTCTCTGGCTCTAAAGCAGCTCTGCTGACCTTGTTCTCTGGCTCTAAAGCAGCTCTGCTGACCTGGTTTTGTGGCTCTAAAGCAGCTCTGCTGACCTGGTTTTCTGGCTCTACAATGGCTCTGCTGACTTGGTTCTCTGGCTCTAAAGCAGCTCTGCTGACCTGGCTCTCTGGCTCTAAAGCAGCTCTGCTGACCTGGTTCTCTCCCTCTAGAGCAGCTCTGCTGACCTGGTTCTCTCCCTCTAGAGCAGCTCTGCTGACCTGGTTCTCTCCCTCTAGAGCAGCTCTGCTGACCTGGTTCTATGGCTCTAAAGCAGCTCTGCTGACCTGTGTCTCTGGCTTTGAAACCGCTCTGCTGACCTGGTTCTCTGGCGGCTTTGAAGCAGCTCTGCCGACCTGGTTCTCTGGCTCTAGAGCAGCTCTGCTGACCTGGTTCTCTCCCTCCAAAGCAGCTCTGCTGACCTGGCTCTCTGGCTCTAAAGCAGCTCTGCTGACCTGGTTCTCTTCCTCTAAAGCAGCTCTGCTGACCTGGTTTCTCTGGCTCTACAGCAGCTCTGCTGACCTGGTTCTCTGGCTCTAGAGCAGCTCTGCTGGTCTGGTTCTATGGCTCTAAAGCAGCTCTGCTGGCCTGCTTCTCTGGCTCTAAAGCAGCTTTGCTGACCTGGTTCTCTCCCTCTACAGCAGCTCTGCTAACCTGGTTTGTTCCCACTAAATCAGCTCTGCTGACCTGGTTTCTCTGGCTCTAGAGCAGCTCTGCTGACCTGGTTCTCTGGCTCTAAAGCAGCTCTGCTGACCTTGTTCTCTGGCTCTAAAGCAGCTCTGCTGACCTGGTTCTCTGGCTCTAAAGCAGCTCTGCTGACCTGGTTTTCTGGTTCTACAATGGCTCTGCTGACTTGGTTTTCTGGCTCTAAAGCAGCTCTGCTGACCTGGTTCTCTGGCTCTAAAGCAGCTCTGCTGACCTGGTTCTGTCCCTCTAGAGCAGCTCTGCTGACCTGGTTCTCTCCCTCTTGAGCAGCTCTGCTGACCTGGTTCTTAGGCTCTAGAGCAGCTCTGCTGACCTGGTTCTATGGCTCTAAAGCAGCTCTGCTGACCTGGGTCTCTGGCTTTGAAACCGCTCTGCTGACCTGGTTCTCTGGCGGCTTTGAAGCAGCTCTGCTGACCTGGTGCTCTGGCTCTAGAGCAGCTCTGCTGACCTGGTTCTCTCCCTCCAAAGCAGCTCTGCTGACCTGGCTCTCTGGCTCTAAAGCAGCTCTGCTGACCTGGTTCTCTTCCTCTAAAGCAGCTCTGCTGACCTGGTTTCTCTGGCTCTACAGCAGCTCTGCTGACCTGGTTCTCTGGCTCTAGAGCAGCTCTGCTGGTCTAGTTCTATGGCTCTAAAGCAGCTCTGCTGACCTGGTTCTCTGGCTCTAAAGCAGCTTTGCTGACCTGGTTCTCTCCCTCTACAGCAGCTCTGCTGACCTGGTTTTTTCCCACTAAATCAGCTCTGCTGACCTGGTTTCTCTGGCTCTAGAGCAGCTCTGCTGACCTGGTTCTCTGGCTCTAAAGCAGCTCTGCTGACCTTGTTCTCTGGCTCTAAAGCAGCTCTGCTGACCTGGTTTTCTGGCTCTACAATGGCTCTGCTGACTTGGTTCTCTGGCTCTAAAGCTGCTCTGCTGACCTGGTTCTCTGGCTCTAAAGCCGCTCTGCTAACCTGGTTCTCTGGCTCTAAAGCAGCTCTCCTGCGCTGGTTTCTCTGGCTCTACAGCAGCTCTGCTGACCTGGTTCTCTGCCTCTAAAGCAGCTCTGCTAACCTGGTTCTCTGGCTCTAAAGCAGCTCTGCTAACCTGGTTCTCTGGCTCTAAAGCAGCTCTGCTGACCTGGTTTCTCTGGATCTACAGCAGCTCTGCTGACCTGGTTCTCTGCCTCTAGAGCAGCTCTGCTGAACTGGTTCTATGGCTCTAAAGCAGCTCTGCTGACCTGGTTTTCTGGCTCTAAAGCAGCTCTGCTGACCTGGTTCTATGGCTCTAAAGCAGCTCTTCTGACCTGGTTCTATGGATTTGAAGCCGCTCTGCTGACCTAGCTCTCTCCCTCCAAAGCAGCTCTGCTGACCTGGTTCTCTGGCTCTAAAGCAGCTCTGTTGACCTGGTTCTCTGGCTCTAAAGCAGCTCTGCTGACCTGGTTCTCTGGCTCTACAGCAGCTCTGCTGACATGGTTCTCTCCCATTAGAGCAGCTCTGCTGATCAGGTTCTTAGGCTCTAAAGCAGCCCTGCTGACCTGGTTTCTCTGTCTCTACAGCAGCTCTGCTGAGCTGTTTCTCTGGCTCTGCAGCAGCTCTGCTGAAGTGGTTCTTAGGATCTAGAGCAGCTCTGCTGACCTGGTTCTCTGGCTTTGAAGCAGCTCTGCTGACCTGGTTCTCTGGCTCTAAAGCAGCTTTGTTGACCTGGTTCTCTAGCTCTAAAGCAGCTCTGCTGACCTGGTTCTCTAGCTCTAAACCAGCTCTGCTGACCTGGTTTCTCTGGCTATAGAGCAGCTCTGCTGACCTAGTTTCTCTGGCTCTAGAGCAGCTCTGCTGACCTGGTTCTTTGGCTCTAGAGCAGATCTGCTGACCTGGTTCTCTGGCTCTAATGCAGCTCTGCTGACCTGGTTCTATGGCTCTCGAGCAGGTCTGCTCACCTGGTTCTCTGGCTCTAAAGCAGCTCTGCTGACCTGGTTCTCTGGCTCTAAAGCAGCATTGTTGACCTCGTTCTCTAGCTCTAAAGCAGCTCTGCCAACCTGGTTCTCTCCCTCTAAATCAGCTCTGCTGCCCTGGTTTCTCTGGCTCTACATCAGCTCTGCTGACCGGGTTTCTCTGGCTCTACATCAGCTCTGCTGACCTGGTTTCTCTGGCTCTAGAGCAGTTCTGCTGACCTGGTTCTTTAGCTCTAGAGCAGCTCTGCTGACCTGGTTCTCTGGCTCTAAAGCAGCTCTGCTGCCCTGGTTTTATGTCTGTAAAGCAGCTCTGCTGACCTGGTTCTCTGGCTCTAGAGCAGCTCTGCTGACCTGGTTCTCTGGCTCTAGAGCAGCTCTGCTGACCTGGTTCTTAGGCTCTAGAGCAGCTCTGCTGACCTGGTTCTATGGCTCTAAAGCAGCTCTGCTGAAATGGGTCTCTGGCTTTGAAACCGCTCTGCTGACCTGGTTCTCTGGCGGCTTTGAAGCAGCTCTGCTGACCTGGTTCTCTGGCTCTAGAGCAGCTCTGCTGACCTGGTTCTCTCCCTCCAAAGCAGCTCTGCTGGCCTGGCTCTCTGGCTCTAAAGCAGCTCTGCTGACCTGGTTCTCTTCCTCTAAAGCAGCTCTGCTGACCTGGTTTCTATGGCTCTACAGCAGCTCTGCTGACCTGGTTCTCTGGCTCTAGAGCAGCTCTGCTGGTCTGGTTCTATGGCTCTAAAGCAGCTCTGCTGACCTGCTTTTCTGGCTCTAAAGCAGCTTTGCTGACCTGGTTCTCTCCCTCTACAGCAGCTCTGCTGACCTGGTTTTTTCCCACTAAATCAGCTCTGCTGACCTGGTTTCTCTGGCTCTAGAGCAGCTCTGCTGACCTGGTTCTCTGGCTCTAAAGCAGCTCTGCTGACCTTGTTCTCTGGCTCTAAAGCAGCTCTGCCGACCTGGTTCTCTGGCTCTAAAGCATCTCTGCTGACCTGGTTGTCTGGCTCTACAATGGCTCTGCTGACTTGGTTCTCTGGCTTTAAAGCAGCTCTGCTGACCTGGTTCTCTGGCTCTAAAGCAGCTCTACTGACCTGGTTCTCTCCCTCTAGAGCAGCTCTGCTGACCTGGTTCTCTGGCTCTAAAGCAGCTCTGTTGACCTGGTTCTCTGGCTCTAAAGCAGCTCTGCTGACCTGGTTCTCTGGCTCTACAGCAGCTCTGCTGACATGGTTCTCTCCCATTAGAGCAGCTCTGCTGATCAGGTTCTTAGGCTCTAAAGCAGCCCTGCTGACCTGGTTTCTCTGTCTCTACAGCAGCTCTGCTGAGCTGTTTCTCTGGCTCTGCAGCAGCTCTGCTGAAGTGGTTCTTAGGATCTAGAGCAGCTCTGCTGACCTGGTTCTCTGGCTTTGAAGCAGCTCTGCTGACCTGGTTCTCTGGCTCTAAAGCAGCTTTGTTGACCTGGTTCTCTAGCTCTAAAGCAGCTCTGCTGACCTGGTTCTCTAGCTCTAAACCAGCTCTGCTGACCTGGTTCTCTCCCTCTAAATCAGCTCTGCTGACCTGGTTTCTCTGGCTCTAGAGCAGCTCTGCTGACCTAGTTTCTCTGGCTCTAGAGCAGCTCTGCTGACCTGGTTCTTTGGCTCTAGAGCAGATCTGCTGACCTGGTTCTCTGGCTCTAATGCAGCTCTGCTGACCTGGTTCTATGGCTCTCGAGCAGGTCTGCTCACCTGGTTCTCTGGCTCTAAAGCAGCTCTGCTGACCTGGTTCTCTGGCTCTAAAGCAGCATTGTTGACCTGGTTCTCTAGCTCTAAAGCAGCTCTGCCAACCTGGTTCTCTCCTTCTAAATCAGCTCTGCTGCCCTGGTTTCTCTGGCTCTACATCAGCTCTGCTGACCGGGTTTCTCTGGCTCTACATCAGCTCTGCTGACCTGGTTTCTCTGGCTCTAGAGCAGTTCTGCTGACCTGGTTCTTTAGCTCTAGAGCAGCTCTGCTGACCTGGTTCTCTGGCTCTAAAGCAGCTCTGCTGCCCTGGTTCTATGTCTGTAAAGCAGCTCTGCTGACCTGGTTCTCTGGCTCTAGAGCAGCTCTGCTGACCTGGTTCTCTGGCTCTAGAGCAGCTCTGCTGACCTGGTTCTTAGGCTCTAGAGCAGCTCTGCTGACCTGGTTCTATGGCTCTAAAGCAGCTCTGCTGAAATGGGTCTCTGGCTTTGAAACCGCTCTGCTGACCTGGTTCTCTGGCGGCTTTGAAGCAGCTCTGCTGACCTGGTTCTCTGGCTCTAGAGCAGCTCTGCTGACCTGGTTCTCTCCCTCCAAAGCAGCTCTGCTGGCCTGGCTCTCTGGCTCTAAAGCAGCTCTGCTGACCTGGTTCTCTTCCTCTAAAGCAGCTCTGCTGACCTGGTTTCTCTGGCTCTACAGCAGCTCTGCTGACCTGGTTCTCTGGCTCTAGAGCAGCTCTGCTGGTCTGGTTCTATGGCTCTAAAGCAGCTCTGCTGACCTGCTTTTCTGGCTCTAAAGCAGCTTTGCTGACCTGGTTCTCTCCCTCTACAGCAGCTCTGCTGACCTGGTTTTTTCCCACTAAATCAGCTCTGCTGACCTGGTTTCTCTGGCTCTAGAGCAGCTCTGCTGACCTGGTTCTCTGGCTCTAAAGCAGCTCTGCTGACCTTGTTCTCTGGCTCTAAAGCAGCTCTGCTGACCTGGTTCTCTGGCTCTAAAGCATCTCTGCTGACCTGGTTTTCTGGCTCTACAATGGCTCTGCTGACTTGGTTCTCTGGCTCTAAAGCAGCTCTGCTGACCTGGTTCTCTGGCTCTAAAGCAGCTCTACTGACCTGGTTCTCTCCCTCTAGAGCAGCTCTGCTGAGCTGGTTCTCTCCCTCTAGAGCAGCTCTGCTGACCTGGTTCTCTACCTCTAGAGCAGCTCTGCTGACCTGGTTCTATGGCTCTAAATCAGCTCTGCTGACCTGGGTCTCTGGCTTTGAAACCGCTCTGCTGACCTGGTTCTCTGGCGGCTTTGAAGCAGCTCTGCTGACCTGGTTCTCTGGCTCTAGAGCAGCTCTGCTGACCTGGTTCTCTCCCTCCAAAGCAGCTCTGCTGACTTGGCTCTCTGGCTCTAAAGCAGCTCTGCTGACCTGGTTCTCTTCCTCTAAAGCAGCTCTGCTGACCTGGTTTCTCTGGCTCTACAGCAGCTCTGCTGACCTGGTTCTCTGGCTCTAGAGCAGCTCTGCTGGTCTGGTTCTATGGCTCTAAAGCAGCTCTGCTGACCTGGTGCTCCTGCTCTAGAGCAGCTCTGCTGGTCGGGTTCTATGGCTCTAAAGCAGCTCTGCTGACGTGCTTCTCTGGCTCTAAAGCAGCTTTGCTGACCTGGTTCTCTCCCTCTACAGCAGCTCTGCTGACCTGGTTTTTTCCCACTAAATCAGCTCTGCTGACCTGGTTTCTCTGGCTCTAGAGCAGCTCTGCTGACCTGGTTCTCTGGCTCTAAAGCAGCTCTGCTGACCTTGTTCTCTGGCTCTAAAGCAGCTCTGCTGACCTGGTTTTGTGGCTCTAAAGCAGCTCTGCTGACCTGGTTTTCTGGCTCTACAATGGCTCTGCTGACTTGGTTCTCTGGCTCTAAAGCAGCTCTGCTGACCTGGCTCTCTGGCTCTAAAGCAGCTCTGCTGACCTGGTTCTCTCCCTCTAGAGCAGCTCTGCTGACCTGGTTCTCTCCCTCTAGAGCAGCTCTGCTGACCTGGTTCTCTCCCTCTAGAGCAGCTCTGCTGACCTGGTTCTATGGCTCTAAAGCAGCTCTGCTGACCTGTGTCTCTGGCTTTGAAACCGCTCTGCTGACCTGGTTCTCTGGCGGCTTTGAAGCAGCTCTGCCGACCTGGTTCTCTGGCTCTAGAGCAGCTCTGCTGACCTGGTTCTCTCCCTCCAAAGCAGCTCTGCTGACCTGGCTCTCTGGCTCTAAAGCAGCTCTGCTGACCTGGTTCTCTTCCTCTAAAGCAGCTCTGCTGACCTGGTTTCTCTGGCTCTACAGCAGCTCTGCTGACCTGGTTCTCTGGCTCTAGAGCAGCTCTGCTGGTCTGGTTCTATGGCTCTAAAGCAGCTCTGCTGGCCTGCTTCTCTGGCTCTAAAGCAGCTTTGCTGACCTGGTTCTCTCCCTCTACAGCAGCTCTGCTAACCTGGTTTGTTCCCACTAAATCAGCTCTGCTGACCTGGTTTCTCTGGCTCTAGAGCAGCTCTGCTGACCTGGTTCTCTGGCTCTAAAGCAGCTCTGCTGACCTTGTTCTCTGGCTCTAAAGCAGCTCTGCTGACCTGGTTCTCTGGCTCTAAAGCAGCTCTGCTGACCTGGTTTTCTGGTTCTACAATGGCTCTGCTGACTTGGTTCTCTGGCTCTAAAGCAGCTCTGCTGACCTGGTTCTCTGGCTCTAAAGCAGCTCTGCTGACCTGGTTCTGTCCCTCTAGAGCAGCTCTGCTGACCTGGTTCTCTCCCTCTTGAGCAGCTCTGCTGACCTGGTTCTTAGGCTCTAGAGCAGCTCTGCTGACCTGGTTCTATGGCTCTAAAGCAGCTCTGCTGACCTGGGTCTCTGGCTTTGAAACCGCTCTGCTGACCTGGTTCTCTGGCGGCTTTGAAGCAGCTCTGCTGACCTGGTGCTCTGGCTCTAAAGCAGCTCTGCTGACCTGGTTCTCTTCCTCTAAAGCAGCTCTGCTGACCTGGTTTCTCTGGCTCTACAGCAGCTCTGCTGACCTGGTTCTCTGGCTCTAGAGCAGCTCTGCTGGTCTAGTTCTATGGCTCTAAAGCAGCTCTGCTGACCTGGTTCTCTGGCTCTAAAGCAGCTTTGCTGACCTGGTTCTCTCCCTCTACAGCAGCTCTGCTGACCTGGTTTTTTCCCACTAAATCAGCTCTGCTGACCTGGTTTCTCTGGCTCTAGAGCAGCTCTGCTGACCTGGTTCTCTGGCTCTAAAGCAGCTCTGCTGACCTTGTTCTCTGGCTCTAAAGCAGCTCTGCTGACCTGGTTTTCTGGCTCTACAATGGCTCTGCTGACTTGGTTCTCTGGCTCTAAAGCAGCTCTGCTGACCTGGTTCTCTGGCTCTAAAGCCGCTCTGCTAACCTGGTTCTCTGGCTCTAAAGCAGCTCTCCTGCGCTGGTTTCTCTGGCTCTACAGCAGCTCTGCTGACCTGGTTCTCTGCCTCTAAAGCAGCTCTGCTAACCTGGTTCTCTGGCTCTAAAGCAGCTCTGCTAACCTGGTTCTCTGGCTCTAAAGCAGCTCTGCTGACCTGGTTTCTCTGGATCTACAGCAGCTCTGCTGACCTGGTTCTCTGCCTCTAGAGCAGCTCTGCTGAACTGGTTCTATGGCTCTAAAGCAGCTCTGCTGACCTGGTTTTCTGGCTCTAAAGCAGCTCTGCTGACCTGGTTCTATGGCTCTAAAGCAGCTCTTCTGACCTGGTTCTATGGATTTGAAGCCGCTCTGCTGACCTAGCTCTCTCCCTCCAAAGCAGCTCTGCTGACCTGGTTCTCTGGCTCTAAAGCAGCTCTGTTGACCTGGTTCTCTGGCTCTAAAGCAGCTCTGCTGACCTGGTTCTCTGGCTCTACAGCAGCTCTGCTGACATGGTTCTCTCCCATTAGAGCAGCTCTGCTGATCAGGTTCTTAGGCTCTAAAGCAGCCCTGCTGACCTGGTTTCTCTGTCTCTACAGCAGCTCTGCTGAGCTGTTTCTCTGGCTCTGCAGCAGCTCTGCTGAAGTGGTTCTTAGGATCTAGAGCAGCTCTGCTGACCTGGTTCTCTGGCTTTGAAGCAGCTCTGCTGACCTGGTTCTCTGGCTCTAAAGCAGCTTTGTTGACCTGGTTCTCTAGCTCTAAAGCAGCTCTGCTGACCTGGTTCTCTAGCTCTAAACCAGCTCTGCTGACCTGGTTCTCTCCCTCTAAATCAGCTCTGCTGACCTGGTTTCTCTGGCTCTAGAGCAGCTCTGCTGACCTAGTTTCTCTGGCTCTAGAGCAGCTCTGCTGACCTGGTTCTTTGGCTCTAGAGCAGATCTGCTGACCTGGTTCTCTGGCTCTAATGCAGCTCTGCTGACCTGGTTCTATGGCTCTCGAGCAGGTCTGCTCACCTGGTTCTCTGGCTCTAAAGCAGCTCTGCTGACCTGGTTCTCTGGCTCTAAAGCAGCATTGTTGACCTGGTTCTCTAGCTCTAAAGCAGCTCTGCCAACCTGGTTCTCTCCCTCTAAATCAGCTCTGCTGCCCTGGTTTCTCTGGCTCTACATCAGCTCTGCTGACCGGGTTTCTCTGGCTCTACATCAGCTCTGCTGACCTGGTTTCTCTGGCTCTAGAGCAGTTCTGCTGACCTGGTTCTTTAGCTCTAGAGCAGCTCTGCTGACCTGGTTCTCTGGCTCTAAAGCAGCTCTGCTGCCCTGGTTCTATGTCTGTAAAGCAGCTCTGCTGACCTGGTTCTCTGGCTCTAGAGCAGCTCTGCTGACCTGGTTCTCTGGCTCTAGAGCAGCTCTGCTGACCTGGTTCTTAGGCTCTAGAGCAGCTCTGCTGACCTGGTTCTATGGCTCTAAAGCAGCTCTGCTGAAATGGGTCTCTGGCTTTGAAACCGCTCTGCTGACCTGGTTCTCTGGCGGCTTTGAAGCAGCTCTGCTGACCTGGTTCTCTGGCTCTAGAGCAGCTCTGCTGACCTGGTTCTCTCCCTCCAAAGCAGCTCTGCTGGCCTGGCTCTCTGGCTCTAAAGCAGCTCTGCTGACCTGGTTCTCTTCCTCTAAAGCAGCTCTGCTGACCTGGTTTCTCTGGCTCTACAGCAGCTCTGCTGACCTGGTTCTCTGGCTCTAGAGCAGCTCTGCTGGTCTGGTTCTATGGCTCTAAAGCAGCTCTGCTGACCTGCTTTTCTGGCTCTAAAGCAGCTTTGCTGACCTGGTTCTCTCCCTCTACAGCAGCTCTGCTGACCTGGTTTTTTCCCACTAAATCAGCTCTGCTGACCTGGTTTCTCTGGCTCTAGAGCAGCTCTGCTGACCTGGTTCTCTGGCTCTAAAGCAGCTCTGCTGACCTTGTTCTCTGGCTCTAAAGCAGCTCTGCTGACCTGGTTTTGTGGCTCTAAAGCAGCTCTGCTGACCTGGTTTTCTGGCTCTACAATGGCTCTGCTGACTTGGTTCTCTGGCTCTAAAGCAGCTCTGCTGACCTGGCTCTCTGGCTCTAAAGCAGCTCTGCTGACCTGGTTCTCTCCCTCTAGAGCAGCTCTGCTGACCTGGTTCTCTCCCTCTAGAGCAGCTCTGCTGACCTGGTTCTCTCCCTCTAGAGCAGCTCTGCTGACCTGGTTCTATGGCTCTAAAGCAGCTCTGCTGACCTGTGTCTCTGGCTTTGAAACCGCTCTGCTGACCTGGTTCTCTGGCGGCTTTGAAGCAGCTCTGCCGACCTGGTTCTCTGGCTCTAGAGCAGCTCTGCTGACCTGGTTCTCTCCCTCCAAAGCAGCTCTGCTGACCTGGCTCTCTGGCTCTAAAGCAGCTCTGCTGACCTGGTTCTCTTCCTCTAAAGCAGCTCTGCTGACCTGGTTTCTCTGGCTCTACAGCAGCTCTGCTGACCTGGTTCTCTGGCTCTAGAGCAGCTCTGCTGGTCTGGTTCTATGGCTCTAAAGCAGCTCTGCTGGCCTGCTTCTCTGGCTCTAAAGCAGCTTTGCTGACCTGGTTCTCTCCCTCTACAGCAGCTCTGCTAACCTGGTTTGTTCCCACTAAATCAGCTCTGCTGACCTGGTTTCTCTGGCTCTAGAGCAGCTCTGCTGACCTGGTTCTCTGGCTCTAAAGCAGCTCTGCTGACCTTGTTCTCTGGCTCTAAAGCAGCTCTGCTGACCTGGTTCTCTGGCTCTAAAGCAGCTCTGCTGACCTGGTTTTCTGGTTCTACAATGGCTCTGCTGACTTGGTTCTCTGGCTCTAAAGCAGCTCTGCTGACCTGGTTCTCTGGCTCTAAAGCAGCTCTGCTGACCTGGTTCTGTCCCTCTAGAGCAGCTCTGCTGACCTGGTTCTCTCCCTCTTGAGCAGCTCTGCTGACCTGGTTCTTAGGCTCTAGAGCAGCTCTGCTGACCTGGTTCTATGGCTCTAAAGCAGCTCTGCTGACCTGGGTCTCTGGCTTTGAAACCGCTCTGCTGACCTGGTTCTCTGGCGGCTTTGAAGCAGCTCTGCTGACCTGGTGCTCTGGCTCTAGAGCAGCTCTGCTGACCTGGTTCTCTCCCTCCAAAGCAGCTCTGCTGACCTGGCTCTCTGGCTCTAAAGCAGCTCTGCTGACCTGGTTCTCTTCCTCTAAAGCAGCTCTGCTGACCTGGTTTCTCTGGCTCTACAGCAGCTCTGCTGACCTGGTTCTCTGGCTCTAGAGCAGCTCTGCTGGTCTAGTTCTATGGCTCTAAAGCAGCTCTGCTGACCTGGTTCTCTGGCTCTAAAGCAGCTTTGCTGACCTGGTTCTCTCCCTCTACAGCAGCTCTGCTGACCTGGTTTTTTCCCACTAAATCAGCTCTGCTGACCTGGTTTCTCTGGCTCTAGAGCAGCTCTGCTGACCTGGTTCTCTGGCTCTAAAGCAGCTCTGCTGACCTTGTTCTCTGGCTCTAAAGCAGCTCTGCTGACCTGGTTTTCTGGCTCTACAATGGCTCTGCTGACTTGGTTCTCTGGCTCTAAAGCAGCTCTGCTGACCTGGTTCTCTGGCTCTAAAGCCGCTCTGCTAACCTGGTTCTCTGGCTCTAAAGCAGCTCTCCTGCGCTGGTTTCTCTGGCTCTACAGCAGCTCTGCTGACCTGGTTCTCTGCCTCTAAAGCAGCTCTGCTAACCTGGTTCTCTGGCTCTAAAGCAGCTCTGCTAACCTGGTTCTCTGGCTCTAAAGCAGCTCTGCTGACCTGGTTTCTCTGGATCTACAGCAGCTCTGCTGACCTGGTTCTCTGCCTCTAGAGCAGCTCTGCTGAACTGGTTCTATGGCTCTAAAGCAGCTCTGCTGACCTGGTTTTCTGGCTCTAAAGCAGCTCTGCTGACCTGGTTCTATGGCTCTAAAGCAGCTCTTCTGACCTGGTTCTATGGATTTGAAGCCGCTCTGCTGACCTAGCTCTCTCCCTCCAAAGCAGCTCTGCTGACCTGGTTCTCTGGCTCTAAAGCAGCTCTGTTGACCTGGTTCTCTGGCTCTAAAGCAGCTCTGCTGACCTGGTTCTCTGGCTCTACAGCAGCTCTGCTGACATGGTTCTCTCCCATTAGAGCAGCTCTGCTGATCAGGTTCTTAGGCTCTAAAGCAGCCCTGCTGACCTGGTTTCTCTGTCTCTACAGCAGCTCTGCTGAGCTGTTTCTCTGGCTCTGCAGCAGCTCTGCTGAAGTGGTTCTTAGGATCTAGAGCAGCTCTGCTGACCTGGTTCTCTGGCTTTGAAGCAGCTCTGCTGACCTGGTTCTCTGGCTCTAAAGCAGCTTTGTTGACCTGGTTCTCTAGCTCTAAAGCAGCTCTGCTGACCTGGTTCTCTAGCTCTAAACCAGCTCTGCTGACCTGGTTTCTCTGGCTATAGAGCAGCTCTGCTGACCTAGTTTCTCTGGCTCTAGAGCAGCTCTGCTGACCTGGTTCTTTGGCTCTAGAGCAGATCTGCTGACCTGGTTCTCTGGCTCTAATGCAGCTCTGCTGACCTGGTTCTATGGCTCTCGAGCAGGTCTGCTCACCTGGTTCTCTGGCTCTAAAGCAGCTCTGCTGACCTGGTTCTCTGGCTCTAAAGCAGCATTGTTGACCTCGTTCTCTAGCTCTAAAGCAGCTCTGCCAACCTGGTTCTCTCCCTCTAAATCAGCTCTGCTGCCCTGGTTTCTCTGGCTCTACATCAGCTCTGCTGACCGGGTTTCTCTGGCTCTACATCAGCTCTGCTGACCTGGTTTCTCTGGCTCTAGAGCAGTTCTGCTGACCTGGTTCTTTAGCTCTAGAGCAGCTCTGCTGACCTGGTTCTCTGGCTCTAAAGCAGCTCTGCTGCCCTGGTTCTATGTCTGTAAAGCAGCTCTGCTGACCTGGTTCTCTGGCTCTAGAGCAGCTCTGCTGACCTGGTTCTCTGGCTCTGGAGCAGCTCTGCTGACCTGGTTCTTAGGCTCTAGAGCAGCTCTGCTGACCTGGTTCTATGGCTCTAAAGCAGCTCTGCTGAAATGGGTCTCTGGCTTTGAAACCGCTCTGCTGACCTGGTTCTCTGGCGGCTTTGAAGCAGCTCTGCTGACCTGGTTCTCTGGCTCTAGAGCAGCTCTGCTGACCTGGTTCTCTCCCTCCAAAGCAGCTCTGCTGGCCTAGCTCTCTGGCTCTAAAGCAGCTCTGCTGACCTGGTTCTCTTCCTCTAAAGCAGCTCTGCTGACCTGGTTTCTATGGCTCTACAGCAGCTCTGCTGACCTGGTTCTCTGGCTCTAGAGCAGCTCTGCTGGTCTGGTTCTATGGCTCTAAAGCAGCTCTGCTGACCTGCTTTTCTGGCTCTAAAGCAGCTTTGCTGACCTGGTTCTCTCCCTCTACAGCAGCTCTGCTGACCTGGTTTTTTCCCACTAAATCAGCTCTGCTGACCTGGTTTCTCTGGCTCTAGAGCAGCTCTGCTGACCTGGTTCTCTGGCTCTAAAGCAGCTCTGCTGACCTTGTTCTCTGGCTCTAAAGCAGCTCTGCCGACCTGGTTCTCTGGCTCTAAAGCATCTCTGCTGACCTGGTTGTCTGGCTCTACAATGGCTCTGCTGACTTGGTTCTCTGGCTTTAAAGCAGCTCTGCTGACCTGGTTCTCTGGCTCTAAAGCAGCTCTACTGACCTGGTTCTCTCCCTCTAGAGCAGCTCTGCTGACCTGGTTCTCTGGCTCTAAAGCAGCTCTGTTGACCTGGTTCTCTGGCTCTAAAGCAGCTCTGCTGACCTGGTTCTCTGGCTCTACAGCAGCTCTGCTGACATGGTTCTCTCCCATTAGAGCAGCTCTGCTGATCAGGTTCTTAGGCTCTAAAGCAGCCCTGCTGACCTGGTTTCTCTGTCTCTACAGCAGCTCTGCTGAGCTGTTTCTCTGGCTCTGCAGCAGCTCTGCTGAAGTGGTTCTTAGGATCTAGAGCAGCTCTGCTGACCTGGTTCTCTGGCTTTGAAGCAGCTCTGCTGACCTGGTTCTCTGGCTCTAAAGCAGCTTTGTTGACCTGGTTCTCTAGCTCTAAAGCAGCTCTGCTGACCTGGTTCTCTAGCTCTAAACCAGCTCTGCTGACCTGGTTCTCTCCCTCTAAATCAGGTCTGCTGACCTGGTTTCTCTGGCTCTAGAGCAGCTCTGCTGACCTAGTTTCTCTGGCTCTAGAGCAGCTCTGCTGACCTGGTTCTTTGGCTCTAGAGCAGATCTGCTGACCTGGTTCTCTGGCTCTAATGCAGCTCTGCTGACCTGGTTCTATGGCTCTCGAGCAGGTCTGCTCACCTGGTTCTCTGGCTCTAAAGCAGCTCTGCTGACCTGGTTCTCTGGCTCTAAAGCAGCATTGTTGACCTGGTTCTCTAGCTCTAAAGCAGCTCTGCCAACCTGGTTCTCTCCCTCTAAATCAGCTCTGCTGCCCTGGTTTCTCTGGCTCTACATCAGCTCTGCTGACCGGGTTTCTCTGGCTCTACATCAGCTCTGCTGACCTGGTTTCTCTGGCTCTAGAGCAGTTCTGCTGACCTGGTTCTTTAGCTCTAGAGCAGCTCTGCTGACCTGGTTCTCTGGCTCTAAAGCAGCTCTGCTGCCCTGGTTCTATGTCTGTAAAGCAGCTCTGCTGACCTGGTTCTCTGGCTCTAGAGCAGCTCTGCTGACCTGGTTCTCTGGCTCTAGAGCAGCTCTGCTGACCTGGTTCTTAGGCTCTAGAGAAGCTCTGCTGACCTGGTTCTATGGCTCTAAAGCAGCTCTGCTGAAATGGGTCTCTGGCTTTGAAACCGCTCTGCTGACCTGGTTCTCTGGCGGCTTTGAAGCAGCTCTGCTGACCTGGTTCTCTGGCTCTAGAGCAGCTCTGCTGACCTGGTTCTCTCCCTCCAAAGCAGCTCTGCTGGCCTGGCTCTCTGGCTCTAAAGCAGCTCTGCTGACCTGGTTCTCTTCCTCTAAAGCAGCTCTGCTGACCTGGTTTCTCTGGCTCTACAGCAGCTCTGCTGACCTGGTTCTCTGGCTCTAGAGCAGCTCTGCTGGTCTGGTTCTATGGCTCTAAAGCAGCTCTGCTGACCTGCTTTTCTGGCTCTAAAGCAGCTTTGCTGACCTGGTTCTCTCCCTCTACAGCAGCTCTGCTGACCTGGTTTTTTCCCACTAAATCAGCTCTGCTGACCTGGTTTCTCTGGCTCTAGAGCAGCTCTGCTGACCTGGTTCTCTGGCTCTAAAGCAGCTCTGCTGACCTTGTTCTCTGGCTCTAAAGCAGCTCTGCTGACCTGGTTCTCTGGCTCTAAAGCATCTCTGCTGACCTGGTTTTCTGGCTCTACAATGGCTCTGCTGACTTGGTTCTCTGGCTCTAAAGCAGCTCTGCTGACCTGGTTCTCTGGCTCTAAAGCAGCTCTACTGACCTGGTTCTCTCCCTCTAGAGCAGCTCTGCTGAGCTGGTTCTCTCCCTCTAGAGCAGCTCTGCTGACCTTGTTCTCTACCTCTAGAGCAGCTCTGCTGACCTGGTTCTATGGCTCTAAATCAGCTCTGCTGACCTGGGTCTCTGGCTTTGAAACCGCTCTGCTGACCTGGTTCTCTGGCGGCTTTGAAGCAGCTCTGCTGACCTGGTTCTCTGGCTCTAGAGCAGCTCTGCTGACCTGGTTCTCTCCCTCCAAAGCAGCTCTGCTGACTTGGCTCTCTGGCTCTAAAGCAGCTCTGCTGACCTGGTTCTCTTCCTCTAAAGCAGCTCTGCTGACCTGGTTTCTCTGGCTCTACAGCAGCTCTGCTGACCTGGTTCTCTGGCTCTAGAGCAGCTCTGCTGGTCTGGTTCAATGGCTCTAAAGCAGCTCTGCTGGCCTGCTTCTCTGGCTCTAAAGCAGCTTTGCTGACCTGGTTCTCTCCCTCTACAGCAGCTCTGCTGACCTGGTTCTCTCCCTCTTGAGCAGCTCTGCTGACCTGGTTTCTCTGGCTCTAGAGCAGCTCTGCTGACCTGGTTCTCTGGCTCTAGAGCAGCTCTGCTGACCTGGTTCTCTCCCTCCAAAGCAGCTCTGCTGACTTGGCTCTCTGGCTCTAAAGCAGCTCTGCTGACCTGGTTCTCTTCCTCTAAAGCAGCTCTGCTGACCTGGTTTCTCTGGCTCTACAGCAGCTCTGCTGACCTGGTTCTCTGGCTCTAGAGCAGCTCTGCTGGTCTGGTTCTATGGCTCTAAAGCAGCTCTGCTGGCCTGCTTCTCTGGCTCTAAAGCAGCTTTGCTGACCTGGTTCTCTCCCTCTACAGCAGCTCTGCTGACCTGGTTTGTTCCCACTAAATCAGCTCTGCTGACCTGGTTTCTCTGGCTCTAGAGCAGCTCTGCTGACCTGGTTCTCTGGCTCTAAAGCAGCTCTGCTGACCTTGTTCTCTGGCTCTAAAGTAGCTCTGCTGACCTGGTTCTCTGGCTCTAAAGCAGCTCTGCTGACCTGGTTTTCTGGCTCTACAATGGCTCTGCTGACTTGGTTCTCTGGCTCTAAAGCAGCTCTGCTGACCTGGTTCTCTGGCTCTAAAGCAGCTCTGCTGACCTGGTTCTGTCCCTCTAGAGCAGCTCTGCTGACCTGGTTCTCTCCCTCTTGAGCAGCTCTGCTGACCTGGTTCTTAGGCTCTAGAGCAGCTCTGCTGACCTGGTTCTATGGCTCTAAAGCAGCTCTGCTGACCTGGGTCTCTGGCTTTGAAACCGCTCTGCTGACCTGGTTCTCTGGCGGCTTTGAAGCAGCTCTGCTGACCTGGTTCTCTGGCTCTAGAGCAGCTCTGCTGACCTGGTTCTCTCCCTCCAAAGCAGCTCTGCTGACCTGGTTCTCTTCCTCTAAAGCAGCTCTGCTGACCTGGTTTCTCTGGCTCTACAGCAGCTCTGCTGACCTGGTTCTCTGGCTCTAGAGCAGCTCTGCTGGTCTAGTTCTATGGCTCTAAAGCAGCTCTGCTGACCTGCTTCTCTGGCTCTAAAGCAGCTTTGCTGACCTGGTTCTCTCCCTCTACAGCAGCTCTGCTGACCTGTTTTTTTCCCACTAAATCAGCTCTGCTGACCTGGTTTCTCTGGCTCTAGAGCAGCTCTGCTGACCTGGTTCTCTGGCTCTAAAGCAGCTCTGCTGACCTTGTTCTCTGGCTCTAAAGCAGCTCTGCTGACCTGGTTTTCTGGCTCTACAATGGCTCTGCTGACTTGGTTCTCTGGCTCTAAAGCAGCTCTGCTGACCTGGTTCTCTGGCTCTAAAGCATCTCTGCTGACCTGGTTCTCTCCCTCTAGAGCAGCTCTGCTGACCTGGTTCTCTCCCTCTTGAGCAGCTCTGCTGACCTGGTTCTCTGGGTCTAAAGCAGCTCTGCTGACCTGGTTCTCTGGGTCTAACGCAGCTCTACTGACTTGGTTCTCTGGGTCTAAAGCAGCTCTACTGACCTGGTTCTCTGGGTCTAAAGCAGCTCTGCTGACCTGGTTCTATGGCTCTAGAGCAGCTCTGCTGACCTGGTTCTATGGCTCTAGAGCAGCTCTGCTGACCTGGTTCTCTGGCTCTAGAGCAACTCTGATGACCTGGTTCTCTTGCTCTACAATGGCTCTGCTGACCTGGTTTTTAGGCTCTAGAGCAGCTCGGCTGACCTGGTTCTCTGGCTTTGAAGCAACTCTGCTGACCTGGTTCTTCTGCTGTAGAGCAGCTCTGCTGACCTGGTTGTCTGGCTCTAAACCAGCTCTGCTGACCTGGTTGTCTGGCTCTAAAGCAGCTCTGCTGACCTGGTTGTCTGGCTCTAAACCAGCTCTGCTGACCTGGTTTCTCTGGCTCTACAGCAGCTCTGCTGACCTGGTTCTCTGGCTCTAGAGCAGCTCTGCTGGTCTAGTTCTATGGCTCTAAAGCAGCTCTGCTGACCTGCTTCTCTGGCTCTAAAGCAGCTTTGCTGACCTGGTTCTCTCCCTCTACAGCAGCTCTGCTGACCTGGTTTTTTCCCACTAAATCAGCTCTGCTGACCTGGTTTCTCTGGCTCTAGAGCAGCTCTGCTGACCTGGTTCTGTGGCTCTAAAGCAGCTCTGCTGACCTGGTTTTCTGGCTCTACAATGGCTCTGCTGACTTGGTTCTCTGGCTCTAAAGCAGCTCTGCTGACCTGGCTCTCTGGCTCTAAAGCAGCTCTGCTGACCTGGTTCTCTCCCTCTAGAGCAGCTCTGCTGACCTGGTTATCTGGCTCTACAACTGCTCTGCTGACCTGGTTCTCTGGCTCTAAAGCAGCTCTGCTGACCTGGTTCTCTGGCTCTAAAGCAGCTCTGCTGACCTGGTTCTCTGGCTCTAGAGCAGCTCTGCTGACCTGGTTATCTCCCTCTGGAGCAGCTCTGCTGACCTGGTTCTCTCCCTCTAGAGCAGCTCTGCTGACCTGGTTCTATGGCTCTAAAGCAGCTCTGCTGACCTGGGTCTCTGGCTTTGAAACCGCTCTGCTGACCTGGTTCTCTGGCGGCTTTGAAGCAGCTCTGCTGACCTGGTTCTCTGGCTCTAGAGCAGCTCTGCTGACCTGGTTCTCTCCCTCCAAAGCAGCTCTGCTGACTTGGCTCTCTGGCTCTAAAGCAGCTCTGCTGACCTGGTTCTCTTCCTCTAAAGCAGCTCTGCTGACCTGGTTTCTCTGGCTCTACAGCAGCTCTGCTGACCTGGTTCTCTGGCTCTAGAGCAGCTCTGCTGGTCTGGTTCTATGGCTCTAAAGCAGCTCTGCTGACCTGCTTCTCTCCCTCTAGAGCAGCTTTGCTGACCTGGTTCTCTCCCTCTACAGCAGCTCTGCTGACCTGGTTTGTTCCCACTAAATCAGCTCTGCTGACCTGGTTTCTCTGGCTCTAGAGCAGCTCTGCTGACCTGGTTCTCTGGCTCTAAAGCAGCTCTGCTGACCTTGTTCTCTGGCTCTATAGCAGCTCTGCTGACCTAGTTCTCTGGCTCTAAAGCAGCTCTGCTGACCTGGTTTTCTGGCTCTACAATGGCTCTGCTGACTTGGTTCTCTGGCTCTAAAGCAGCTCTGCTGACCTGGTTCTCTGGCTCTAAAGCAGCTCTGCTGACCTGGTTCTGTCCCTCTAGAGCAGCTCTGCTGACCTGGTTCTCTCCCTCTTGAGCAGCTCTGCTGACCTGGTTCTTAGGCTCTAGAGCAGCTCTGCTGACCTGGTTCTATGGCTCTAAAGCAGCTCTGCTGACCTGGGTCTCTGGCTTTGAAACCGCTCTGCTGACCTGGTTCTCTGGCGGCTTTGAAGCAGCTCTGCTGACCTGGTTCTCTGGCTCTAGAGCAGCTCTGCTGACCTGGTTCTCTCCCTCCAAAGCAGCTCTGCTGACCTGGCTCTCTGGCTCTAAAGCAGCTCTGCTGACCTGGTTCTCTTCCTCTAAAGCAGCTCTGCTGACCTGGTTTCTCTGGCTCTACAGCAGCTCTGCTGACCTGGTTCTCTGGCTCTAGAGCAGCTCTGCTGGTCTAGTTCTATGGCTCTAAAGCAGCTCTGCTGACCTGCTTCTCTGGCTCTAAAGCAGCTTTGCTGACCTGGTTCTCTCCCTCTACAGCAGCTCTGCTGACCTGGTTTTTTCCCACTAAATCAGCTCTGCTGACCTGGTTTCTCTGGCTCTAGAGCAGCTCTGCTGACCTGGTTCTCTGGCTCTAAAGCAGCTCTGCTGACCTTGTTCTCTGGCTCTAAAGCAGCTCTGCTGACCTGGTTTTCTGGCTCTACAATGGCTCTGCTGACTTGGTTCTCTGGCTCTAAAGCAGCTCTGCTGACCTGGTTCTCTGGCTCTAAAGCCGCTCTGCTAACCTGGTTCTCTGGCTCTAAAGCAGCTCTCCTGCGCTGGTTTCTCTGGCTCTACAGCAGCTCTGCTGACCTGGTTCTCTGTCTCTAAAGCAGCTCTGCTAACCTGGTTCTCTGGCTCTAAAGCAGCTCTGCTAACCTGGTTCTCTGGCTCTAAAGCAGCTCTGCTGACCTGGTTTCTCTGGATCTACAGCAGCTCTGCTGACCTGGTTCTCTGCCTCTAGAGCAGCTCTGCTGACCTGGTTCTATGGCTCTAAAGCAGCTCTGCTGACCTGGTTTTCTGGCTCTAAAGCAGCTCTGCTGACCTGGTTCTATGGCTCTAAAGCAGCTCTTCTGACCTGGTTCTATGGATTTGAAGCCGCTCTGCTGACCTAGCTCTCTCCCTCCAAAGCAGCTCTGCTGACCTGGTTCTCTGGCTCTAAAGCAGCTCTGTTGACCTGGTTCTCTGGCTCTTAAGCAGCTCTGTTGACCTGGTTCTCTGGCTCTAAAGCAGCTCTGCTGACCTGGTTTCTCTGGCTCTACAGCAGCTCTGCTGACATGGTTCTCTGCCACTAGAGCAGCTCTGCTGACCAGGTTCTTAGGCTCTAAAGCAGCTCTGCTGACCTGGTTCTCTCCCTCCAAAGCAGCTCTGCTGACCTGGTTCTCTGGCTCTAAAGCAGCTCTGTTGACCTGGTTCTTTGGCTCTAAAGCAGCTC